>NW_006199376.1:1274583-1297510 GCF_000334495.1 Tupaia belangeri chinensis
TGACTCCCTCTATAGTTAGTCCTTCAGTTGAGTCTGACGAAAGAGAATTCAGTCCTACATAAATTCATCAGCTCCTCCTTTCCCACTACCCCTCCCCCCCCCTTAATGAGTTTCAATAGGTTAAAACTGACTTGGGTAATAGTTTTTCTGGCAATCCTGATAAACATATAGCTGGGTTTTAGCATGAGTCTTTGGATTTTAAGTAGTTACTAAACTGAAACAATTCAAGACCTGCAATTACAGGGTTAAAATGTAGATATTTCTCAGCTCTACAGATTCTCTCTGCTTTCTAGTATTCAAGGTCAGTTGGAAGCTGCTTTCTAACAGACCCAGAGGCAGATAGTAAACATCTAAGATTTAACTTTAGCAACTTGTTTTTTTTTTTTTTTTTTTAAGAAGAGACAGTAGAAACAAAATATGAGATCTTTTGTTTGCTTATATATGTGTGTGTGTATGCATACATGTTATTTAATTTATTTTTTTTGGAGAGGCTTTTGCTATAGGGCACATGTGCACACCAGAAAGAGAGAGAGAGACAGAGAGACAGAAAGAGAGAAATCACCCCCTAGGGTGATGGCCATGCCATGATCCCTTCTCCTCCATTCTGCTCTCGGGATCTTGGGCACACACGCACACACCCGTGAAGCCACTGGGTCTGGGACTCGACCGTGGTCAACTACATGGGAGTCCAGTGACAGCCATTATGCCAACTGCTGGTCCCTCCTACCCCACTAGTTTTCTGGACAGGAGTTCCCTAGCTTTTAGCCCCTGATACAAAGGCCCAATTTTTTACTAACTGCCCATGCTTATATTTTCCTTCCCCACCTTGGGAAATCTGATATTACCTGGAGAAGCTATTAAGTTTATAAACTTGGATCTATGAATAGAATACATATACCCATATGGATCAGGATTTTTGATTTTCAGCAACCCTAACTTTTAGCACACACCAGTAGCTTATGAACATGTACAAACAGCAATAACAACAAAACTTGTTTAACAATTTTCCCACTGTAACAATGAACAATCTTATTAATAGACCCACCCAATATCTTTCATTTCTATACAATCTAAAGGCCAAAAATAGGAATAATCAAAGCATGTTAATTTAATAATGAGAACTATAAGAGAACCCAGGAAGAATCAGGCAGCAATGTTTTCCATGAGTCCATGCTTAACATTGAATTTATATCTTTTTATGCCAATTTTATCTCTTTAGTTCAGGCAGATTGCATTGTTTATTAAACAGACTGCCACAGATGATCTGACTTGAATCAATCTCATAGAATTCATTGAAATTACAGATCTTAACAATTTACCTTTGATCTTAGACAGTGGGCCAGGAAGTACTACATAGCTTAAGAATTTTGGTATTGGCTACTTAGCATGCAATTCTGTCAAGCACTTCCCTGCTTTTGGTTAATTCTGGGTATGCTTAATGGTTGGCTTAGCAGTTCAAAAGACCAGTCAGTCTTTCTATATAGAAAATGGAAACTTTTACCTAGTTAAGTGATTAATTTTTCTGAAACCTTTACTTGTAAGAGTACATCCACTTTTCATATCTGCTTTCAACCAGAAGGGACAGGGGACCTGGGAGTAGGTCCCACTCTTCCCAGGACATATGAGAAAAATCCCCTTCCCAGTGTGTCCCTCCCTGTGGTGGTGATGCAAGACAGACAAGGGATGGGTGTCTGCTCCAAAGAGGTGACCAATCAGTCGTCCACTTGGCTGTATCCCTTGCAAGAACTTTAAGTACCTCTTAGCATTGATGAATCAGTACTCATGGCCACCCCTGACTGACTAATGTGGGTAAGAGATGACATACTAGGGGCATTTATTTTGTAAGTCCCTGACCTAGACCCGGCACACAGGGAGGAACTAGGTTCCCCAGTGATGGACATCACCCTGAGCCTTATCAGGTTATCATAGAATTGCAGGTGAAGATCCACTCAGACCCCATGATCTGAAGACCATGGGCACAGAAACTGACTCCCTCCCCCCAACACAAACACTCTCACAGTTACTCCAGAGTTTATCACATTATGTACCTTGCTTTGGGAGGATCCCTAACTGGTGGTCCGGAGTTTGTTACCATGCTGTCCCCCCTTTGGGAGGGTCCCCTACTGGTGGCTCCAATGGGAGACCATGTAGGTACCTGAACTGGTGGCTCCAACAAGAGACCACACAGCGACCTGAACTGGTGGCTCTGACAGGAGACCATGGTGCGTGAATTCCCCCCTTGGGAAGTTTCTACCCTTGTGGCTCTGGGATTCTACAGGAGATGATTGGGACATTCAATTGAGGCAAGACCTGACTGGGTTCCTGGGTCCTAGTCAGGGGGGTTGATGATTTCATGGAGGTAGTCAAATCAAAGGACACCATTAGGTTATGATATGTGTGTAATTAGAGATATTTTGAGAATGTATGTGCTATGTACAATCAATAGTATGTACTGTGTAAGATTAAGATATAATAATATTTGCTTGCTATCCATGTTGTAATATAGTTATGTTGATTAAGTAAATGATGTACTATGCACATCTTCATTATATGTACATGCTTATAAGCATGGTGATAGTAATTGAATGCATGATTATACATATATGTATTATGTACTGTAATTCATTAATGTACTATGTCATTTATAATGTGGAAGAGCAGATATGCACGAAGTATATAGGGGCGTCAAAAAATTGTTGCATCGGAGTTATTGAGAAGGAAGTTGATTTAAATGATTGAATCTACAAGGAATAGTTTAATTAGAATATCAGCTTTGGGTGTTGATGGTGGAGTATTATTCTTCTTCCTTGAGTGCCCTGGGGAGAATTTTCTCTGTTTCTGGTTTACAAGACCAGTATATTATGTATATTACAGGGCTATCATTTTAAAAGATAGTTTTCTAATGCTTGCTAGGGGCATGAGGATGCTAATGATGGTGAAATATAGGACGGAGGCTACTTGTCCAATAATAATGAGTGGGTGTTCTACTGGTTGTCCCCCAATTCATGTTAGTGTTAGGTCAGCGACTAAGATTCAGAATAGGCATTGACTAACTGGTTGGAATATTATGCTGCATTGCTTGGAGGTGTGGAGGAATGGAACTAAGGCTAAGATTAGAATTGATATTACTAGGGCTAAAACTCCTTCTAGTTTATTAGGGATTGATCGTAGGATTGCATATGCAAGTAGGAAGTATCATTCTGGTTTGATATGAGGTGGGGTGTTTAGTGGATTTGCTGGTGTATAGTTGTCTGGATCTCCAAGGAGGTTTGGGGCAAATAAGACTAGGCTAGATAGTAAGGCTAGTAAGATAACTACTCCTAGGATGTCTTTGATTGTATAGTACGGGTGAAATGGGATTTTGTCTGCATCGAATCGATTCCTGTTGGGTTATTGGATCCTGTTTCATGAAGGAATAGAAGATGTACGATTACTAGTGTGGTGATAATGAAGGCTAGGATGAAATGGAAGGTGAAGAATTGAGTCAGAGTAGCTTTATCTACTGAGAATTCCCCTTAAATTTATTTCACAAGGTCTGTGCCAATGTATGGGATGGTTGAGAGGAGGTTGGTAATGACTGTTGCTCCTCAGAATATTTGTCCTTATGGGAGAACATAGCCCATGAATGCTGTCATTGTGACAGCAAATAGGAGAATTACTCCAGTGTTTCAGGTTTCAAGGAAGGTGTATGAACCATAGTATAAGCCTCAGCCTACATGCAGGACTAGGCAGACAAAAAATATTGATGCACCGTTGGCATGCAGGTAGCGGATAACCCATCCGTAGTTTATGTCTCGGCAAATATGTGTGACTGAGGAGAAGGCTGTGGTAGTGTCTGCAGTGTAGTGTACAGCTAGGAATAGGCCTGTAATGATTTGCAGGATTAGGCAGATTCCTAAAAATGAGCCAATATTTCATTAAGATGAGATATTTGAAGGGGCTGGAAGGTCAATAAATGAGTGGTTAATAATTTTCAGTAGTGGGTGCTTTTTTCATATGTTGGTCATTAGGTTCTTATAGTTGAATAACAATGGTGGCTTTTCATGCCTTAGGTCATGGTTAGACTCCATGTGAGAATTATGCCATATGTTGTATTTATGCTTAGGGTGTTATTTGTTATTCGTTTTGTGGGATTTTCTTCAAAACCCTCTCCGATTTATGGCGGGTTCGGGTTGATTGTGAGTGGTGGACTTGGTTGTGGTATTGTTGTAGGTCTTGGGGGTTCATTCTTGGGGTTAATAGTTTTTTTGATCTATTTATGGGGAATACTAGTGGTATTTAGTTACATGACTGCCATGGCTACAGAGGAATACCCTGAGATCTGGGGATCTAATGTTGTTATTTGAGGCAGCTTGTTGTTGGTTATTATTATAGAGTTAATAGTAGTTGTGTGAATGATTGGGTGTGATGCCAATTTTGTTGTTAGTTTAAAGGGTTTGGAGGTTTGAATGTTTTTTGATAATAGTAATTCAGGTTATTTTCGTGAAGATTCGTTGGGAGTGGCATCTCTTTATGATTATGGTTATTGATTAATAGTTGTAGCAGGGTGGAATTGGTTTATTAGTATTTTTATTGTAATTGAAATTACTTGTGGGGTTAGATTACTATAAATAGTGCTAGAATTAAGGAGATGAGAAAGGATAGGAAATACAGTTTGATTTGTCCTTCTTGATTAGAAATTTTAAATGAGGCTGCAAGTTGTATGTTAGAAATGGATTTTGGTAGGGCTATTTCTAGTCATGTTATATCTAGGAGTATTGATGATAGGTTTTAGCTTATTTTTAAGCTTGTGTATGGGATCAGACAGTGGATGATTATTGGGTAATAACCTAGTATAGTTGAGAATTTATAAAATGGTGATAGACAATTGCATTTTAAGTTGAAAGTAATAAGGTTTAACTCTATGGTGATGGAGAATCCTATGATAGTTACAAATAGGGCAGAGAGTTTTAGATACAGAGGTATTGTTATTTGGGGGGTAGTTATTGGTATAATATTATTGGAGATTAAGAATCCTGCGAAGATACTTCCTATTGCGAGACGTTTAACTGAGTTAATTAGAAGTGGGTTGTTTTCGTTGACGGTAATAGTTGATGGGTAGCGCGGTTGACCTATGAGAGCATAGAAGATAATTCGTGTGCTGTAGATGGCCGTAAGGGATGTGGCAATGAGAGTAGTGAGGAGGGTGCAGGCATTGATATATGAGGTGTTTGCTGTTTCAATGATTAGGTCTTTAGAGCAAAATCCTGTTAGAAATGGTATGCCTGTCAGAGCCAGGCTGCCAATCGTTGGGGGCTGATGAGGTGAATGGTAAACTTTTATATAGTCCTCCTATTTTATGGATGTCTTGTTCATCATTGAGGCTATGAGTGACGGAGCAGAGCATATAAATAGCATTGCTTTGAAGAATGTGTGTGTGCAGATGTGTAGGAAAGCTAAATGGGGTTGGTTAATTCCAATTGTTACTATTATTAGGCCCAGTTGGCTAGATAGGTAGAGAATGCTACAATTTTTTAAATGTCATTTTGTGTAAGTGTGCAGATAGCTGTAAATAGGGTGGTGATAGCTCCTAGGCATAGGGCTAATGATTGAATTGTTTTATTTTGTCCTAATGGGGGTAGAATCGAATTAGAAGAAAAATACTTGCTATTACTATAGTGCTCGAGTGCAGTAGTGCTGATACAGGTGTTGGACCTTCTATTGCTGATGACAGTCAGGGATGAAGACCAAATTGGGCTGACTTGCCAGTGACTGCTAGGAGCAGGCCACAGAGTGGATTAAAATTGTTTTGTCACCAAGTGAGATTTGTTGTAGGTCTCAGGTGTTGAAATTGATTGTGAATCAATTATCTTACCCTATCCAGATGTTTCAGTCAGATTGTTTGTCTCTCTATTAAGTCTGATTGGGGTCAGTTGCTGTGTGATATCAGGGCCCCTGATGAAGGAGGACCTGAGAAAAGACCAGGTGGCACAGCCTTATTCTATTCTGAGGCCCCTTTGTCCCAGCAGGTCTCTTCTGCTGACCCGGTGGCTCAAGGAACCAGCATGGTTGGCTTCCTAGTCAGGGAACTAGAAAAGTTGCAGAAACAGACCATGAGAAACCAAGCACCACTCAGAGAATAGGGGAACTCAGGTTTATTATACCGGTGGACCCAGAGAAGTTTGTATTCCAAATTTTGAACCCTGACTTGGGAAAGGGTGCAGGGTTTATAAAGCGTCTAGTTCTGGCCCAAGGTAATGTCTTTTGAAACTGTTCAAACCAGTTAGGTGTTTAAACCACAGCAAATCAACCTGTGGCTAGGTCTCAGAAAGCCCCAGGCTGGGGGCCACATCCTGTCTTGCAAGCAGGTCACAGAAGCAGAACAGCATTTGGTTGGACACATCCTGTCTTGCAAGCAGGTTACAGAAACAGAATAGTGATTAACTGGTAGCAGACAGGATCCATATTAATGTGTCTATGTGGCCTTAAGGAATTCCATTAATTTTGATTTATAAAAAAAACTGCTCATACAAATTGAAATGCTTCTTAAGTTCACATGATAATAGACTGGCTTCAGATATGGTTTAAAAGAATTTAATAAGTGGAGATCTTCATAGTTTCCAACATATAGTTTGTCCAGGGCTTATTAATCAGGCAACATCATATTTGTCTTAATATGGTTGGTTTAATGAAATAGCTGGTATTTATATGTTATATATTGTATGTTACATGGTGAATATCTGACTATCAAGAAAAATAAATTGATGACTAGCTTTCTCTGATATCTTGGTTTTCATAGGTAAACAAAACATAATGGTTAAAATTTTAAAAACATGATTATAAATGGACTATTTACTGGTAAAGTTTTCAAATAATTTAAAAATCTTGAAGTTGTGCTTAATTGAGGGACCAGCAGTTGGCGTAATGGCTGTGTCACTGGACTCCCATGTAGTCGACCGTGGTTTGAATCCTGGACCCAATGACTTAAACACATGCCAGGTGTGTGTGCATGCGTGTCCAAGATTCCGAGAGGAGAATGGAGGAGAAGGGATTACGGCATGGCCATCTCCCCTTGGGGGTGATTTCTCACTTTCTGTCTCTCTGTCTCTCTCTGTCTTTCTGGCGAGTGCACGTTCCCTATAGCAAAAACCTCTCCGCCCCCCCCACCAAAAAAGAGAAAAGTTGTGCTTAATTGAAATGACAAGGGTTCATAAAAAAAGTCTAAGTCATCTTTAAATAAGTTAACATGTTTTGACTAACATAAAGTTTAAATATTTCTACTGAAATTTTACAAAAATGAAAGATATTGTATCTGTTAACAAGATTGTTCTATTCTACACTGGAAAAATTTATTAAACAGTTTTTGTTCACTTGTAAAATACATGTTCATAAGCTGCTAGTATGAACAATTTTAAAAGCTAAAGTTGCTAAGAATTAAAAATTCTAGTAAATATGTAAAGTCCTACATACAAAGTTACAAGTTGGTGGCCTTTCCAGGAGTATCACATTACCTAGGCTAGGAAAAGAAAGAGTTGCTTTGATGCTTGATAAAACCTCAGATAATTCTTAATGTGACGAACAAAATATATTCCTTAAAAATAATAGTTTCTGTCTAATTGATTGGAGGTAACAATTAGTTTTCCAAAGACAAATTTGTAAAGGAAAGAGGAACAAGGTAGAAAGAAAACAGTAAGTAGGAAAGACATAGGATTTTGTCAGATGGAAGGTGTGACAAGATGGCGTTGTGCTAATATTAAGTGTCAGCCCACAGAGCTAGTAATACTGCAGTGTGATGCCCTGGGCAGGTGAAGTTCATCACAAGAAAGGTGATCTGCTGAACGACGTGGCTGCCGCTGCCCCACCATGTACAGTGTTACCAGTCTCCCATTATGGATCACTCTCAGTGTGTTCATGCCTAGCTATTCCCAGTACCTTTACTCATGTCACTACTGAATTTTGGCAGGAGGAAGGAATGGAACGATAGCTTTTTTTAATTTTAAAGCTTTTAGTGAAACATTACCTACATGAAGAAAAGGAACAAGGTTTATTTAAAAACTTTGCTGCCATATAGCGCCAGTGGATAGTACTCTTGGCATTGTCTTTGTCTTCCCTGAAACGTCTCGCTCTGTGAAGCCAGCATCTAGGGTCTCAGTGGAAAAGGAGAGCAGCATGCGTGGTCTGTACCAGCACCCAGCGAAACCCCCCAGAGCTTCTCCTCCTGTACAGATCTCTTGAGTCTGCTTAAGTGATTGCTCTTTTTCTTTATTATTTTCTTATATTTCCATATGTATAGTGTAATAGCCTTTTGTTAACTAATTTTCTTTTTTCCTTTTAGTTAAGCACGATCATATCCCCTTTTAAGCCTTACCAGAGAGAAGCAATGCCTTACAATAAAAAAGGCGTTAATGACATGAAACTGCACAAAATAACTTTCTTCTACTTACTCTGTACTTTGCCCTCTTGAGTGCCAATGTTCTGTGAAGACATTCACAGTGAATTGCTGAAAAATATCACAAGAATCATGTCAAGAATTATTGCAAATATATAGGCCACACTGTATACAGACTTCAGCAGTGGGTGACACACAGTGTTTTGTCTTCCACAGTGAAGCGTAAAACAAAAGGTATTTTTAACCCGCTGACAGAGCTTGCTTCATCTGCTTGGTGCCCCACAGAACGTTCCTAAGAGATTATTGGAAAAGTACAGATTCAAAACCAGTGACAGCAGCAGTACCCACAGCCCTGTGGTTGGAGAGAAGTTTAATACTTTACCGTTGGGGCAATACATTTCTAAACCTGACTTGGTGGCAGTGTCATGTGTATTTGTAAAACAAGGCTAGTCACACTTAAGACAACTGAAGAAAAGCTGGGAAAAAAAAAAAGAAAAAATAAGCAAAATTGAACACTGAAGAAACCTCAAGCATCTCTTTATTTTGATGATATATTTTTGTAAGGAAAATAGATATTCAGATGATCAGGAATGTATATAACTAAATGAAATCAGAAAAGAAATAACAGTATGCATTTAAAAAGACAGAATTATGAAATTACATATCAGTGCTTAGAGTGGGGCTAAGGGATGTGCTGAAATACAGCAAAAGATAGGGAATAATGTAGACTGTCACCCCTGTAAATATTTGCAAGTGATTCTATTTTAAATAAACAGGAAAATTACAGGTGATTTCTAGAAATGTCAAGGTCTTGACTTTCAGGGTTTGCATTTTGTGTATGGGAAGAAGTACAACAATACTAGTTAATTAGACAATAGACCCAAAACCCTTACGTTGATGCATTTTGTTTTAAAAACAGGCCTTGTTTTTCAGCTTCATCTGCAGTTCTATATAAAAATGGACAAATCAGTTTTTACTTGTTTTATTAATAAAATATAATTTGGATATCTTGAATTTATAGTTTTGTGATTTAGCTGGGTAAACTATCTTTGTAACAAATAAGTTATTTATAAAAATAAAAAAACTTATATCCTAGGGACCAGCTGTTAGCCACACCACAATCCCTTCTCCTTCATTCTCCTCTTGGTATCTTGGGCATGCAGGCACACACGCCCGGAGTGAGTTTAAGCCTCTCGGTACAGGACTTGAACCATGGTTGACTACATGGGAGTCCAGTGACATAGCCATTATGCCAACTGCTAGTCCTAAGTTTGTCATTTTTAAGATGGACCAAATAATGAGTGATAGGATTACATCCTGGGTCAAGGCCATATTTTCTCTTTTTACATTTATTGTCTGTGAAAATTACACATAAAATAGTGTGTATGTGTGAATGCTGTTCATCAGGCCCTTGTTCTGCTAGTTTCCAAATGTAACAAGCTATGCATTATAGCCTTGCATGCCTCAGGCACTAGGGTTGGCTAAATGAAGAGGAAGTAGTATGTGAATGTTAGGAAGGTGAATGAGGACGAGCAAATGTTGTTTAGTTGGTGCCAAATCTGCTATTGCCCACAAGCAAGGATTCAGGTGCTAGAGGAAGATGATTTGCTTATATTTTTGGATGCTGTAAAAATTTAAACAGTGACTTAGACCACTTTGTTTCCTTTTATACCATCATAGACAGCTTTGGTCTATTATGAAGATAGATTCAGAGGAGCTAGGGATTTGTTCAGGAAAGGACAATTGCAGCAAACTGATTGAGGTGTTAAGGACTGTGGTGTGCTCACTTCTGTGCTTGATTTAACTGATGAGTTTGTGTAACTAGTAGGCTTGCTTTAGGCCTATTTAGAGGTAAAGTGAGTTGATGCATTTAAGTCAATATTTTAAGGCAGTTGTTCTCATCCTTATTTTACATAATAATAACATGGAGATTTCCTGCCCCACCCCTCAGTGAGGATTCCTAGCTCTATTCACAAAGATTCTGATAGGGGAGGTCCAGCTATTATTTAGGAATTATAATTTTTATAAACACCACACATTTAATTTTATAATTGCTACCAAGTGCTCATTTTGAATAAACACTAATTTAAGGATACATTTTTAGAGGAGGAAATGTGAAACATAAAAAAATAAATTTGCTACCCTAGATGGTGTAGATAGGAAAACAACTCACTGGAGACCTGTTACACCCTAGTTTCCAACTGCAGTATTGTTTCTGCCTGGATATTTGCAGGAACACACCTCATGCTGCAACACTGTGCTAGAATGCAAAACTGAAGGTGTTTCAGAATTGAGCCTCAAAGGATAAAGAAATGGAAAGGATAAGCTAAAAGAGATGTAGAGGAAAAGTCTAGAAGTGCTGTCACCTCTGACTCTACGATGATTTTCAGAGGGAGAGGTCAGAATGAATATGGTAGAAAATTGATCAAAGAAATAGTCAAAGGCCATTTCTGAAGACTCAGTAAGAACTGATCTTTCGTATTGAAAGTGTGCATCAAATACTGAACAGAATAAATGCTACTACTACTAATTATTATACTATTGTCATAAATGTTACTATGTTTAGAAATATCCTGTTGTGGGTCCAGCAGATGTCATGGCAGTTAAGGCAGCTGGATCCCACATGGCCAGTTGAGTGGTTTGAGTCTGGACCTGGTGACTTGAAAAACACACTAGACACATATGTGTGCATGCACAAAGTCCTGAAAGGAGAATGGAGAAGGATTTGCAGCATGGTCATCCCACTGGGGGACAATTTCTCATTTTCCGCCTCTTTTTTCTCTCTGGTGAGCACATATACCCTATAGAAATGAAAATGAAAGAAAGTAAGAAAGATTTTGACATTTTTATTCTCTTAGAATACAAAGTAAAGGGTTTAATGGGTAAATAAATGAAGAAACAGTTATTTACAGGTAAGTTAAAACCAGACTGATATGGAGGTTCCAACAGAAGCACTGGAGACTCTGGGATATTATAGCACTATCAATAATATTGTTAGAAATGTGATTTAGATACTAAGATTATATATCAACCAAGTTAGGAAAGGAACAAACATTACTATTTTTTTTTTTGAGAGGTTTTTCACTATAGGGCGCGTGTGCTCGCCAGACAGACAGAGAGAGACAGAGAGACAGAAAGCGAGAAATCACCCCCCCAGAGGGGATGGCCACGCCGCAATCCCCTCTCCTCCATTCTCCTCTTGGGATCTTGGGCACGCACGCACATGCGCCCGGCATGGGTTTTAAGCCACCGGGTCCGGGACGCGAACCACGGTCGACTACGTGGGAGTCCAGCGACATAGCCATTACGCTAACTGCTGGTTCCCAAACATTACTATTGATGTACATAACTATTTTTTTTTTTTGAGAGTTTTTTGCTATAGGGCACGTGTGCTCGCCAGAAAGACAGAGGGACAGAGAGACAGAAAGCGAGAAATCACCCCTGGGGGTGGGGTGGCCATGTCACAATCCCTTCTCCTCCATTCTCCTCTTGGGATCTTGGGCACGCACCCACACGCGCCTGGCATGAGTTTAAGTCACCGGGTCTGGGACTTGAACCGCGGTTGACTACATTGGAGTTCGGCGACAAAGCCATTACGCTATCTGCTGGTCCCAATGTACATAACTATTGTAGAATGTATACATATATAAAAAAGAACAGATTTTAATTAAAATCCCAGAAGGTTCAATTTGTACATGGTATTTTATGGATGAGGAAAGTTTGTATTTGTGGTGGACACAATGAATATGTGCAAAGTTGATAGAAAATTATTTTTGCATTTATCAGATAATGATGAAGGGTAGTCATGACACACATAAAAGGGGGATTATATCCTAAATAGTGGAGTAATAACATGAAACAGCTCTCAGTCAGCACTACAAAGTCAGAGAAAAAAATCCAATGAAACCAGGAAATATGAATATGCATGAAATAAAATGGCAGAAATAAGCCAGAATTTCTTTTCCTAGATGTATGAAAATATACAAGACACACTCCTGAAAATGTTCATGGCACTCTATTCATAACAAAGTCACAAACTGGAACCAATCAAATGGCCATTCACATCCATACTGGCAAAATGTGTCATAGTCATACAATGAAATGTGATATAATAGCAAAAATAAATGCCAAAGCTACACACAATAATATGGGTTGATATCACAGTATTAAGTTATGAGAAAGAAGCCAAACACGAATACATACTCTGTGAGTCCTGTAAGGGAGTATGAACGACTGGCTAAAACAACCTATTTCCATCTTCCCAGTCACAGGCTCTAAAGTGAGTCATCTTTGACTCCTCCCTTGCCTGCATTCTCCACGATCAGACATCATTCATTATTTCACATGAAATTTACACACACTTTTTGATCTCCTTCATTTGGTGAGTCAGTGAGGCTAGAGTGATAAATAAAAGAGGTCTGAGAAGGTCCCTTGATTCTGCAGCTTGAGAGGAGGCTTAGATACAGAAAACAGCTATGGCTTATTATTCACCATTTTGTGTTCCGAGGAAAGGCTTACTGCAAACTACCTGTCTTCCCCATATGACTTAGATAAAAGTCACGTCTCTTGTTTTTCACTTATACCAGGACAAACATACCCTTTAGATTCCTATTCTTTGCTTTAAAAAAGATGAATGGAACTGTTTATCTCCACTGACCAATAGGAACAAAGTGCTTAATAATGTGACCAGACATTAGATAAACTTCTCTTTTTCTTTCAGTTTCCAGAACTTTACCTCCCCTCTTCCTGACCCAGAATATAAGCCCTCTTTTTTTAAAAAAATTTAAAATAATTCTTTATTCATTATAATTGTTACTTTTTAAAAATTTGCTACAGGGCCTGCACACTTACCAGAGAGAGACAGAAAAGGTGAAAAGGCAAACTGCCAGGCCTGGGACTCGAACTGCAGTTAGTGATCTAGGAGTTCAGTGCATTAATCACCATGCCACATGCTGCCCCTGCATTAATCATTATGCCATATGCTGCCCTCACAAGCTCTCCTTAAGGCACCTCTCCTGGGAACCTGCTGATCTCTGTGAAAAATCTCTGTGAAAACACACTCCATCAATACTGGGCTTTTAATAACTTTAATGACCTTTACCATGAAAGAAAATCCCTTTCTGCCTGGTCTTCAGATGCTTGGAGCTCTTATGGTTGAGTTGTCCTTTATTGCAGGAATCCCCAATCTCTGGGCCATGGACCAGTAATGGTTCATATTAATAACAGTGTAATAATAAAATAAAGTACACAATAAAAGTAATGTGCTTGAATCATCCTGAAACCATCCCCCACCCTTCCCTAGTTTGTGGAAAAATTATCCTCCATGAAACTGTTCCCCAGTGCCAAAAAGATTGGAGGCTGCTGCTCTAAAGCAATAGTCTCCTTCCTGTTGTTGTAGCAATAAAATTTGAATAAAATCTCTCTTATGTCAGAATTTACTTTCATTTAGTAATTAGATTTTGAGATTGTTTCTTTTCTATTTATGTTATGTACTCACTGTCCCTCCAGATTTAAAGTTTTCTTTTTTTTGTTGTTGTTTTTTTTAGAGGATGTATATGCTTGCTAGAGAGGGGGGAAGGACCCACAAATGGGGCATAGTTATAGTTATGTCTAAATCTGTCTCCTTTTCTCCATCCTGTCAGCAATTCAAGTATGGACACACATGTGCCTGGCATGTTTTTCAAGCCACAAGGGGTGGGACTTGAACCAATGTTGACCATACAGGATCTGGCTCCCTAAACCAGTAGGCCAAGGGACTGGCTTTCCAGCTACCTTTTGGAGTCATGAGTAGCAAAATCGATATTTGTATTTTTAGTGTGGCCTAATATTCCTGCTTCTATTGTTCCCTGTAACTGTTTCTGCCTATTTCTTGTTGCTCTTTTGGTCTCTGTTCTGTTTTTATATCTCTGTGTATCCCATTTCCCATATTCTTCTTCACTTACCTGTCTCCTTCAGTCACGCTCCTGTCTTCAGGTTGCTCCAAAGAGATCTGAGTAGAGAAAACTTCCTTCCCCGAGGTGGTCGGCAGCTTACTGAGCTCGAGCCAGTTCTTTCACTGTGAGGCAGAGGACTGAATTTATACAGAAAGCAGGAACAAAAAACTGGTTTCACTTTTGTTTCTGCTATGTCAATCTTTAAAACAAAATCTGCTGATCGTAAGGAAGCCTAGGGAGTTGGATTTTTTCCTGTGCTGGTGAATATAAAATCATAACTTAGAACAACTTCTAATGTTCATAGTACCTATATGGCATCTGTAGTTAAAATAATTTATTGTCTATTTCAGATTAAAAGAAATTTAAACATTCTCAACATGAAGTAATGACAAATATTTGAGATGACAGATATGCTAATGACCATGATTTGATTATTATGCATCATATTCACACACTAAAAAATCAAAATGTACTCACAAATACATACACTTATGTGCCAGTTTTAAAAAAGGAAGCCTATTTATGTTGTATTGTGATTCCTAGATTTAAAAATTAATGAAATACTGAAAAAGAAGACTAATCTTGATCTATGTGTGTGTGTGTGTGTGTGTGTGTGTGTGTGTGTGTATGTGTGTATACCAGTGGTGGGGGTGGGATGAGCACGTGTAAAGAGTAAGGCAGAAACAGGCTACAAAAAGAATTTGAAAGAAGAGACATAGAAACAGTGTAGATTTTATTCCTCAAGGGAAGTGCTATAATAGATTTTACTGTTCCCTGTCTCAGATTACTTAAGGAGAAAGAGAAGTAGGTTCTCTCTTTGTGTCAACTCAACTCTAGATTCTATTTCCTAGAAGAGTTCTTTGTATTAAAATTAGCTCTGTTTTTCTACAGTAGTTTGTTTGAAAATTAACCAAGGATCTAGATCATATTAGCAGGGCTGGATGATTTGACACTAAGGTGAGGTGAGCTAAGCTCTCTTTTTTTCTAACCAACTGAGTTTTATTTTTTACATAATAAGTCACTTAACATCTTTCAGCTAAAAAATACTAAATTTGAATAAAGATATTACATAATGAATTAGAGTCCAGTTAAAATTAGCTTTGGGGGAGGGAACACAATTCTACTCAATTAAGAAAAATATTTTTATATACCATAGTTTAGTTTATTTTTAACACCCATCATGCCATGAATTCATAGGGAATTGGTTCCAGAAGCCCAGGCTCCTTTCCACTGGTTCTGACAAAGTGTGCTTCTGGTGGAGCAGGCTGGTGCTTTAGTTGAACCCAAGTACCTTTCTCTTAGGCTTCCTTCTTTTTCTGGTCATTTTCCTTCACAGATTTTAGGAAGTTTTCTCTGCTATTAGAATACTTAATATGCTCAATATGCACATTAATTCTCTTGGCAAAAATCTTGCCCTTAACTTGTTTACAACAATGCCAGTGGCATGCTGGGTAACATTGTAGACTCCTCCAGTTTTGCCATGGTAACACACACACACACACACACACACACACACACCTGCCATGTTCTCAAGCTACTGGGTCTGAAACTTGGACTGCACTGTAGACCATATGGGATCCAGTGCTTTAACCTCCATGCCATCTGTGGCCTTCACTGTTCTTTATATTAGAGGCTTTTAGTGATGCTATTTCTGATGATTTATCCTGAACTCTAAACGCTATAAGACATGCTATGTTTGAAACTATCTTTCTCGATAATACAATTCATCATAATATTGCTTATGGACAGTATCTTCTGCTCACAGTTCTTCTGTTTCTGTTTTTTTTTTTTTTAATTTTTTTTTTCATTTTCTAAATTTGCCAGAGGATGCATGCGCTTGCTAGAGAGAGAAAGAGACAAAGGAAAAGTGAGAAAGTATCCCTTTGGCAGATGGTCAGGCTGCAGTCTCTTCTCCAGTTCTCTCTCCTTTAGGGGTTTTGGACACACACACACACACACACACACACACACACACCCCACACCTCTGGTGTGTTTTTCAAGCTGCTGAGTCTGGAGCTTGATCCATACAGTCATCCATGTGAGATCCAGCTGGCCTGACATTTTGTTTCAAAATTTTATGGTCTGGCACATGTGTATTTTTCTAGGTCAATTTTTTTTTTCAGAGAGATTTTTGCTATAGGGCACGTGTGCTCACCAGAGACAGAGACAAAAAGTGAGAAATCATCCCCTAGGGGGGTGACCATGCCACAATCCCTTCTCTTCCATTCTCCTCTCAGGACTTTGGACATGCACATACATGTTCCTGGTGTGAGTTTTAAGCTGCTGGGTCCAGGACTTGAACTGGGGTCGACTGTGGGAGTCCAATGACATGACCATTAAGCCATCCACTGGTCCTTCCAGGTCAATTTTATACTCATTTTGTCAAATTCCCCCGAACTCCTTCCCACATGGTCCCATATTTTCCACTCCTGCTCCTGGGACATCTGTGCAGCTCCCCCTGCATGGAACTATGTGGCATGTCTGTGCTGTATTCCTGTGGCCCTTATGCTACATATTTATACTGCACCTATCATACTGTGCTGCACTGGAGCTGTCTGCTTGTCTATAATGACTTCTGTCCCCTAAACTTCAGACACCCCACCTCCCCATGCTCCTCTCTCTGGGAGTTTCTGACTTATTGGTTCTATATCCCTACTCTAGACGGAGTATGTGAAATATATAGGTGTTTGAGAAATATATGATTATTGATTAAGCGAATTAGCTTATTTATCTGAGCCAGTTTCCTCAGGTGTATGTGGGATATTAATACCTATTTCAATGACCTGATGTGAGGAAAAAGGGACATAAGGGCACCAAGAAGACATTACTAAGACATTACTCTTTTTCTTCAGAGTGGAAACACAGATGCTTTCTTTTTTGTTTGTTTTTGGGTTTTTTAAAGTCATATGTTCATTTTAGTTTTAAAAATCTGAATTCAGAATTAACACAAGGTAAAATTTTGAAGTATTTCTCTTCTCATTGTGATCATTACGGCACTGTTTATGTGTACACACCCAAATCCTTTTATCAGAGGATGCAGTAGACTACAGGGCTCTGGCATTTAACAGTGCTTACATATAATGTACTAGTAAACATTTTATTTTGAAAATAAAAGTGATATAATCTGAGACTGGTGGATGGTGTAATGGTTATGTCGTTGGACTCCTGCATAGTTAAGTGCGGTTTGAGTCCTGGACCCTGCAGCTTAAAATTAATGCTAGACAGGTGTACATGTATGCCCAAAATCCCTAGAGAAAAATGAAGGAGAAGGGATTGTGGTGTGGCCATTCCCCCTTGGGAGGTGACTTCTTTTTTTCTCTCTGTTTCTGTCTCTGTGTCTCTGGTGAGAGCACATGCCCTTTAGCAAAAATCTCTCTCTCTCAAATAATAAGTGGTATAATCTATTTAGAAAGTCTCAAACAATTGAAACAAATATGTACTGAAACAAAATTTCAAACAGAAATTCAAACACATTGGCAAAGCCAAACATAACATGTATCTTCATCTATCAACAAAAATACCAAAAATAATGACTTACATATATGTAAACCAAGTGTAGCAATTTCACATTTCAATAAAAACTGCTATTCTGTCACACACTATCAAAGTCTGTTCTCCAAATAATTTGAGGAAATTTCAAGTATAAAGCAAATGAAGATTAAAAAGTAAACAGTGGATTTATAAAGTTTTTCAGAGATTTGCATGTTAGTAATTTACAAACACATTATTTTATATTTATGGTTTGAAACACAATTTTCTTGAGTATGTTTTCTGCCTGGTTGGGAAAATTAAAACATAATTTTAAAAATAACTTTTATTTTGATTTTTGTTGAATACACACGAAATTTTACCCATCTAATGTTTTTGGGAAATTTTTAAGACATCTCTAAAATAACTAACAATTATAACTGTTTTAAATAAAGGGCTACTTGGGACCAGCAGATGGCCTAATGATTATGTTGCAGGACTCCCACATAGTTAACCATAGTTTGAGTCCCAGACCCTGAAACCTAAAACTCATGCTGGGTGCGTGTGCGTGTATGCCCAAGATCCTGAGAGGAGAATGGAGGAGAAGGGATTGCGGTGTGATCATGCCCCTGGGGGGTGATTTATTGGTTTGCGTCTCTGTCTCTCTCTGCCTGTCTAGTGAGCACACGTGCTCTATAGTAAAAATCTCTCTAAAAAATAAAGGAAGAAAGACAGAAAGAAAGAACTATTTGAATGGCTATAGAAATTTAGTTGGGTCAAGGCCAGCAGATGGTTTGGTAGTTAAGGCCCTAGACTCCCATATGGCTGACTATGGTTCAAGTCCTGGATCTAGCAGCTTGCTTTCTCGCCTTTTTCCTCTCTGTCGCTCTCTGGTGAGCGTGTGTGCCATGTAGCAAATTAAAATAATAATAATAATGATAAATAAAATTTAATAAATAATTCTTTAAAAAATAGGTCTAAGAGCTCTGAGAATTGTATGGTATGTGTTTCATACAACTGCAATGATTTCCTAACTTAAAACTATCATAGCTTATTTTAACAAATTTGGAATGACACTACCTTCTCAGTGAAAAAGAGATAATCAGTAATTCCAGCTCAGATGACCAAAAGGAAAAAAGTTTGATTAACATTATACGTGGAGTAATACTTGAAAGGAAATGAACCCTTCTAATTCTTCACGCCAGCAGGTGGTGTGGAGGTTAAGGCAGCTGTATCCCACATGGCCGAGTATGCTGAGTCCAGGACCCATTGGCTTAAAAAATACAACAGGCACATGTGTGTGTGTGTGTGTGTGCTCAAAATCCTGGAGGGAAGAATAGAGGAGACTGCATTTTGGCCATCCCCCCTGGGGGGGTGATTTCTCACTTTCTCTCTCTTTCTCTCTCCTTTCCCCATCTCTCTCTAGCAAGTACATGTGCCCTACAGCAAAACCAAAAATAATTTAGAAAATTAACCTTTTTTGCCCAGCACAGTATTGAAATACCTCATCTTGAAACTTTATTCACCATGATCTTGAGATCTGCCATGCCTTGATATTTGTGCATACTTAAAATTATCATCATTGGGAATGTCACCATACAAACTGCAGTTCTCAATGCTATCCCAAGATTTACAGCCCAAAAGACACACCACAATCAGTGCACATGCATGGTCACACTACTGATTACATTCTCAAATTCATTTTTTAAAAAAGAATTATTTATTTAATTTCATTTGCCATTATTATTATTTTTAAATTTGCTACAGGACACACACATACACACACTCACCAGAGAGAGACAGAGAGAGAGAAAGTGAGAAAGGAAGCTACCAGGTCTGTGACTCAAATTGTGGTTGGTCATGTGGGAGTCCAGCACTTTAACCACCATGCCACTGTTGGTCCCAAGTAACTAAATTCTATAGGTATTAAGAAGACAAGGGTCAGCAGGTGGTGTGGTGGTTAAGGTGTTGTACTTCCACATGGCCAACCACGGTTTGAGTACCAGACCTGGGGGCTTGCTTTCTCACTTTCTCTCTTTCTCTCTTTCTCTGGTAAGAACATGAACCCTAAAGCAAATTAAAATAAATCAATAAATAAATCTTTAAAAAGAAGAAAAGAAAATCACACTGGGCATATGCATGCCTAAAATCCATTGAGGAGGAGAGATTGCAGCATGGTTGTCCTCCCAGGTTGTGATTTCTCACCTTTCCTTTCACTGTATTGCTCTCTCTCTGGCAAGTGCATGCACCCTATGGTAGAAACCTTAAAAAATAAAGAGACTTAGCCTCTTGACAGCTTATGCCTTTTCTCTTTCATGTAAATAAAGGATAACAAATACTAAAGATCTTTACTAACACATTTGTAAATAATCGTTTTACACATAGCTTTTAGAATCATACTAAGATTCTTAACTAACAAATTTGTAAATAATCATTTTACACATAGCTTTTAGAATCATACTAAGAAAAAATTAGATGTAAGTTCATATGTACAATTCGATTTTCATGAACCCCAAATATATATGTCTCTTAGCACTATGGTTTATGGGGCTTAAAAGAAAAATTAATAAATAACTTGAAAACACTTAGAAGGCATCATTCTGAAGATCTTCAAGAAGTGAGCACTTTCAGATGTTCAGGAATATGCCGTTTGTCTTTTTAGGTATATTTTAAGGTGCTTAATGTAGGATGCCCTTGACCAAAATGACTGTTAGACCTTGCATTTTTTTTTTTTTCCTGAGCTGATTTGGCATGCACTGACTGGCACTGGGGCCTTGATTTGTGCTTCAACCCTAGAATAAATACCTCCTGAAAATTCTTTCCCTTCCTTTGACCTGACTTGATCTAGATCACCTGATCTTGTTTATATTAGGGGCCCTATAATTTCAGACATTCACCACTGATCCTCTTCTCTTTGTGTATCTTGGTTGAATCTCAAGGCTCTTGGCACCCCACACATTTTTCTGCATACTCACAGGGAAAGGAGACACAGCTCTAGCAGCTGCTTCCCCAAAGCCTTTTCTTTCTTCTGTGTCCAAGGTGTAGACATTTGCTTTTTTGATAGTTTAGTGAAGTTCTTTGGCTTCCCCTTTTTCCTTTGTTTCTTGGATCCTTCTTCATTTTCAGTGACCTCAGATCCAAGGTTATATTCTTCTTCTGCAAAAAAGAATTGTTGTTTTAGTTGCACAGTCCAGTTTTTCGGGGACAAGAATGGCAAGTGGGACCAGGTCCTGTTCTACCCTTGCCCCCAGAACTGGATAAATCTCCCAGGGTTTCAGGGAAGGCAGCAGCTGGGATGCCATCTCCTACATATCTGCTCCCACAGGTCTCTCTCTCTCTCTCTTTTTTTTTTTTACGTGCCCCCACGGTCGTCTCTCCTCCCCTTTTTTTTTTTTTTTTTTTTTTTGAGAGAGGTTTTCGCTATAGGGTACATGCACTCGCCAGAGACAGAGAGACAGAAGGTGAGAAATCACCCCCCAGGAACTTTGGCCATGCTGCTGCAATCCCTTCTTCATTCTCCTCTCAGGATTTTGGGCATGCATACATGTGAGTTTTAAGACACCGAATCCAGGACTCAAACTGCAATTGACTGCGTGGGAGTCCAGTGATATAACCATTATATCTTCTGCTGGCACCCCCACAGGGATTTTCTAAGAAGCAAGAATTTTCATGTTAGTCAGCAATATGATTGAGCCCAGAATCCAGTAGTTACTAGCTATGTTTACTTACACCTTGAGTGTGGGGAGGGTCTTAATTCATAAAAGGCAGCGCAATGGTTGAATAAATTTGCTTGTGGTGGTGGTGCTACCAACCTCAATAATGGTCATGAGAATAAAATAAGACTGTAAGTTGATTTTGTCCAGTACTTGGCCTCAAGTGAATTATTTTCTCTAGAGCACAAAATTGGCTTGATGATCAAATATGGCAGAATATGAAGTATCAGGAGAATCTCTCCAGTTGTTAAAATCTGCTAAGAGTTTAATTTGAACTCTTGAGAGTTCCATATGAGTGCCACTGCCTTACATTCTTGGAAGGACTGTTCTTGTGCTCTTCTACTGGGCCTTGTATTATCTCCCGTGTCTTTTCTGTTGCTGTGCTGTGAGTCCCCGTGTGACAGAGCCTGTGTCTGATCCACCTGAGGTTACTTCACAGTGCGAGGACTTTGCCTGTACACGGTGGGATCTCTGCCAGTACTGTGTAAGTTAGTGATGGCGTGAAGCCGTCCCATGCCCTTAAAGTCAGATTCATAAACAAATTCTTTCCACCACACAGCTGCCTCCTGTCATTCAGGCTAATCACAAGTACTGGGGACAGGCTTTCAGTTTCAATTCTCAGTCTCATGTCAATTCTCAGAAATGTTTATTTGTAGCACAAATATTGGTTAAGTGATAAGCACATTTTAACTTTTGTTTTGTTTCATCTTTTCAACTAAATTTAAAAAAATTTTAATATCTATTTGTTATTACTTCTTCCCCTATGACTTAATTCATTTGCCCTGTCTTTGCAACCAATGCAAAAAAGTAGATCTATACTACACTTGTGAAGTCTTGATATGTTTACATTGTTTAAAGTGTATTTATATACTATTTTACATTTAATCACTGTACATGCAAAATTAATTTTCCCAGCATGAATACATCACATGTTAGTTCAGTCAACAGATAATTTCCCATTTTTTTATAATTTCTTTTTTTTTTTCATCTCAACACACAAATGAATTTTCCATCCAAAATACACTGTGCATTGGCTCAATCAAGCACATCAACATACATGTTCTCAGCAAATAATTTCCCAATTCTTATGTCCTGCATACCTTGCCTTTTGTTTTGCCATCCTTGATTCCCCATCCCCCACCCTCTGCTATGACCCATCCTCCTCCCACATTGTCCCTGGCATCCACGGTTGCCCTCCATGCCTCCCCCCTCCCCATTCAAATGATCTGCCAGTGAACTTAATTAGTCTAAATATATCCAATAGTTATCACAGCTGACACATACCTATACATGAACTCAAGTCTGACTTTAGGCATAAACCCCAGTGAGTAGAAAGAGCATACTATAAAGTAGAACCCAACTGGGTCCATACAGCTCACTGCAATCATCAAATATGCATTTTTTTTTTTTAAAAAATGGTACGAATAGTTTTACCGTTTTTTTTT
>NW_006199376.1:1298088-1303881 GCF_000334495.1 Tupaia belangeri chinensis
TGGCCGCTCGTGGGCGCAAGCCGGGCCATCCAGCGCCGGAGAGGCAGGGGGGGGCCAGGGCCCTGGAGGGGGCCAGGCCGAACGGCGTGCGGTGCCACGGGGCGGAGCCCCGGCCGCCATAATTTCCCATTTTTGTGTCCATTAAATACTTTGCTTTTTCCCCCATTCCCTCCCTCCTGTGCCCTATTGCCCACTCCCTTCCATACTCTCTACTATCCATAGTTGCTCTTTATGCTTCTTAAAAACATATGTTCACATTGTTTAAAGAATATGAAAAATTGTGTATTACATTTATTAACTACTATCAATATTTTAAAATCTGCAATAGGGCACATGCATTCACCAGAGAGAAAGAGAGAAAGAAAGAAAGAAAGAGGGGGGGAAAGTGTAAAAGCAAGTTCCAGGCCTGGGGCTCAAACCACAGTCACCCATGAGGCAGTTCAGGGCCTTAAGCACCATGCCACCTGCTAGCCCCTACCCTCCATGCTTTATACCTTCCATTCTTTCCGTTTCTGCCATAGAGTGTAGAATTTCAGTACATACTAAGTGGGGACATACAATTGCCTCTCAGTCTGGCTTGCCTTTCTTAGCATTAAATCTTCCATATTTGTCCACTTCCTGTCAAATGCCAGGGTCTTACTGTGCTTTATGTCTGAGGAGTATTTCATGGTATATATGTGCCACATTTTTTTCAATCCATTAATCTGTTCTTGGATATTTGGGATAATTCCATTTCTTAGCAATTGTGAATACTGCTGCAATAAACACGGATGTGCAGGTGTTTTTCTGATTGAATGTATTCTTATCCTTTGGGTAGATACCCAGGAGTAGAAATGCTGGATCAGAAGGTAATTCTATTTGTAGGTATTTGAGAAAAAGAAATTTTTTTCTTGTCCAAATTCATTTCACGTGTTGGGAGCAGGCTTGTGGGGGAGAGAAACAAGAGAGAAAAATCACCCCACAATGTGGCGGCATCATGCTGCCGTCCTTTCTTACCATTTTTGGCATGTGCATACACATGCCAGGTGTGTTGGACAAGCTATCAGGGTCAGGATTCCAATCACAGTTGACCAGTGGCTGCCCTAACCAATGGGTTACAGGGCTAGACTGAATTAATGCTCTTTGTAAAGTATTTTTGTCTAGACTTTCCTGTCACCAGCCCTCCCCCATTCCCCTTTTTTGGTCTACTTTATTTTTTTTTAAATTAATTTTTTGAGAGCTTTTTGCTATAGGGCATGTGTGCTCATTAGAAAGACAGAGAGAGAGAAAGTGAGAAATCACCCCGCTGTGGTGATGGCCACACCACAATACCTTCTTCTCCATTCTCCCTTCAGGATTTTGGACATGCACACACGTGCTCCCAGCATGAGTTTTAAGCCACCAGGTCCATGACTTGAACAACAGTCAGTCATGTGGGAGTCCAGTGCCACAACTACCACACCACCTGCTGGCTCCAGTCAGTTTCCTCTCTCTCTATTTTTTTTTTAAGATAGCTTTTTTTTTTTTTTTTTTTTTTTTTTTTTTGGGGGGGGGTGTTTTGCCAGGAGAGAAATCATCCCCCAGGGTAGATGGCCATGCTGCAATCCCTTTTCCTCCATTCTCTTCCTGAGATCTTTGGCACATACATACATATCTAGTGTGAGTTTCAAGCTGCCGAGCCTAGAACTCGAACTGTGCTCAACCATGTGGGAGTCCAGTGATGTGACCATTACTCTATCTGCTGGTCTCCTGGCCAGTCTCTTGACTTAAGTTCCAATAGAAAAAGTATAGTCTTGGGACCAGTAGTTGACATAATGACTATGTCACTGGACTTCCATGTAGTTGACTGCAGTTTGAGTCCTAGACCCGGTGGCTTAAACTTACACTGGGTGCGTGTGCATGTATGCTCAAGATCCCTAGAATTCTGAGAATGGAGGAGAAGGGATTGTGGCATGGCCATTCCCCCAGGAGGTGATTTCTCACTTTCTGTCTCTCTGTTTCTCTCTTTCTGGCAAGTGCACGTGCCCTATAGCCGAAAACCTCTCAAAAAAGAAAAAAAAAAAAGACAAAGTATAGCCTTATTCTGATATTCTAGTGGGCAAGGAATTCACGCAGACCTTATGAAGATACCTAGATAGAGCCCAGTTGCCCAGGGTTGGAATGAGGGTTAGATAAAAGAGGTGCTGAAGACACATGGAACCTGAAAGTGAGAGGTCACTAAATTTTGCACTCCTTGTGCTTCACTTTCCTTGCCCTATTTCCAGTCCTAACTGCTAGGTATGACTAAGAGCCCTGTGGTGTGAGCCAATCCATTTCTAATTCATTGATTAGGGAGTAAAGGGCAGCTAAGATCACACGGAATCTCTCTGATCCTTCAAGGTGGCTCAAAGATTGGCTAAGAAGATATTTCTTCTGAAATAGGGTGAGAGATTCTTGCTAACAAATAGAAAGAGAGAGAAAATAGTAAGGAAAATCAGAAAACCCAGGGAGAGACACAGAGGCCTCAGTTTCTGCCTTCTATGAGCTTCTCTCCCTGCTGCCCAGGGTAGTGCCTGCTGCAGCAGGCAGAGCTTTGCTGGTCAGGGGAGGCAGAAAGAAGGTGTCCCTCCCGCTTCATCCTGTGAACCCTGAGTTCTTCCTGCTCTGCTCTCTGGTCAAACTTCTACCCTACCACATTAGAAAGGATAAATTTCTTTCTTCTTTTTTTTTTTTCTTTCTTTCTTTTTTTTAATTATTTATTTTTTTTTGTATTTATTTTTATATTTGACAGATGAGGAAACTAAAGCTGAAGAGCATAAGTGACTCGTATTACTTTACACAGGCAGCATGTGTCCGAACAGTCCCTTGAACAGAAAGGATGAATTTCTAAACTAGTAGGTGGCATTATCCTTGGAGATGATAGGGATCAGAAAATTTGGGCACATTTGTCTAGTGGAGTGTTGTACTGTCATTAGTCGCCTTCATGTGATGTATTTACATGGCACGTGAATTCAGAGTACTCTCTTGTTACTATTTTCTAACTGTATGACCTTAGCTCACTTTAATTTGTCTTTTTTTTTCTTTTGTTTTTGTATCTTACCCATTCTCATTGTTGTGATCAAATGAGATAATTCCAGTGCCTGACTTAGAATATGGGCTCTGAAGAGTAATTCCTTCCGTCTCTTTTTCCCATTTAAGTCTTATAGGGCCCTTGACTGTAAAGTCCATTTCCACTCTGTGTGGAGATGATGAACTTGATTGTACAAAGCAGAAGATGGGGGGGCAGCAGATGATGTAGCGGTTACATTGCTGGACTCCCACAAAGCCGACTGTGATTCGAGTTCCAGAGTCAGTGGCTTGAAACTCAGGCCAGAAATGTGTGCATGTATGCCCAAGATCCCAGAAATACAGAGGAGAAAGGATGGCTGTGTGACCAAACCCCCTGAGGGATGGTTTCTCACTTTCCCTCTCACTGTCTCTGATTCTGTCTCTATCTAGCAAACACATGTGTCCTAAGGCAAAAACTTGTAAAAACAAAAACAAAACAGAAGATAGAATTCAAGGAAGTTTCCACCAGCATGCCATGGGGAGAGCCTCTTTTATCTTTCCAGGCATTAGAACACTTCCTGTAAGTTATCACAGTAATCACTTTAAAGTACTGGATAAATATCCATTAGTGGTGATTTAGAAGTGCAGAGACCAGTGGATGGTGTAGGGGTTATGTCACTGTACTCCCACATGGCAGATCATGGTTTTAGTCCAGGACCTGGTGGTTTCAAAATCATGCTGGTCACGTGTGCATGCATGCCCAAGATCCCAGGAGGAGAATGGAGGAGAAGGGGTGTGGTGACCCTCCTCCTGCCCTGCCAGGGATGATTTCTCACTTTCGTTCTCACTGTCTCTCTCTCTCTCTCTCTCTGGCAAGTGCACACTCTCTAAAGAAAACACCTCTAAAAAGAAAAAAGCAAGTTCAGAGCCTTTATTGTGGGTGTGACTTTAGAGTGACTGACATTTAAAAGGTCCTGAGAAGCTTTCCTTCCTTTTCTTTATCTTTCTTTTCTTTCTTTCTTTTTCTTTTTTTTTTTTTAAATTGGTTTCTTCTATAGGTCACGTGTGCTCATTAGAGAGAGGCAGAGAGGGAAAGTGAGAAATTACACCCCCAGAGGGGATTGCCACACCACAACCCCTTCTCTCTTCTCTCAGGATTTTGGGCATGCATATGCACCTGGTGGGCTTTCCAAGCTGCCAAGTCCAGGACATAAACTGAACGGGCAGCCATGTGAGATCCAGCAACTTTAATCTGCATGCTACCTGCTGACCCAGACCCTGATAGAGCACAAAAGATGGAGATCAAGTTATATGCCAAGCTCAGTAGAGGAGGATTCATATGAAGGTAGTAGGGGTGGGCTTGAAGGAGGAACTACTAGCAATGCAGCAGAAGTTCTGGACTTTGCTGACCCTCAGAATCCAAATGTTGATTTGGATTCCACTGATAAATATTGAGAACAGAGGAGACAATTACTGATCATCAAAATTACTCTTATGATTTGGATCAAATTTGAAGAGCAGAGATCAGCAAGTGGCATGGTTCTTAAGGTTCTGAATTCCCAGAAGGCTGACAGTGGTTCAAGCTCCAGACCTGGAAACTTGAAAATCACACTGAGCAATCTGGACACCCATTCCAGTGAAGGACTTTGCCATACAGCAGGCTGCCTGTGGCTGGAAGGCTTTACAGCTGGGACCTGTGGCTCACCCCCTTCCCCACTCACCATTGGACTCACTGGTTTGTTGCTTGGGACTTTGAGGTGATCTTGTGCCCTATCCCAGACACCCATTCCAGTGAAGGGCCTTGCTGTAAGGCAGATTGCCTGTGACTGGAAGGCTTAATGACTGGGTCCTGTCACTTATCCTCTCCCCAACTCACCTGTGAACTCTCAGGACTGTGGCATTTTCTATAGTGCACAATGGGCATTGCAGGCATGATCTCTTCTTTGTTCCTGAATTGAAGCTCAGCAGCTCGGTTTCAAGTGCACTTCTTCTCTAGAAACAGGGAGGTCTTTGGGTCACCCAGCGCCAGTGAAAATGGTGCAAGGTGCTGGTGAGCAGTGAGGAAGTAGAGCAGAAGAGAGATCACCAATTGCCTACTCCTACATGCCTCTGAATGTTCAGAAATATCTTGAAGAATTTAGAAAGGAATGTGTAGATCACCAGATGACTAGAAACCATTGCAGAGGCACAAGAAATATGAGAGACCAACAAAATATCTCCCCCCCCAAGGAAAAACATCAATTCATCATTACCCACAGACAACACAATGGAACTCTTGGAAATGTCAGATAAATAATTCAGAATATTTATAGTGACCAAATCAAATGAGATACAATAGAAAAGAGACAATAAGCTCCTGGAGATGAGGAAGTCCTTCCATGGTTTGAAAGAAGAAATAGACCATAAAAAAGGAATCAAATGGAATTGTTAGAGATGAAGAATGTGATACAGGAAATTAAAGCCTCCCTTGAAAGTATTAAAAGTGGATTAGATCACACAGAAGATCGAATCTCAAATGTAGAAAACAAAACCTCTGACCTAAAACAAATTATCAAAAAGACAGAAAATGACCAAGAAAAATGAGGATAATGTACAAGAAATTCTAGATACCATCAAGTGCCCAAAACAACTGCATAATTGATATCACAGAAGAGGAAGAAAGTAATAAGGGCATTGATAATTTATTCCATGAAATCCTGGAAGGAAACTGTCCAAACCTAAGAGGCATTCAAATATCCAGATCCAAGAAATACATAGGACCTCAAATAGAATTAATCCAAGAAGATC
>NW_006199376.1:1304798-1309464 GCF_000334495.1 Tupaia belangeri chinensis
GGGGGTAGGAAGGTATGGAGGGCAACCATGGATGCCAGGGAAAAAGGGGGGGAGGAGGTGGGACATAGCAGAGGGTGGGGGATGGGGAATCAGGGATGGCAAGACAAAGGGCAAGGTATGCAGGATGTAAGAATTGGAAAATTATTTGCTGAGAACATATATGTGGATGTACTTGATTGAGACAATGCACAGAGTATTTTGGATGGAAAATTCATTTGTGTGTTGTGATGGTGTAAAGTGAATTAATAAATAAATAAATTAAAATTAAAAAAATAAAAAAAAAAGAAAGCAAGTATAGATACCAGAGACAATGTGGGAGGAGAGTGGGAGATGGCAGAGGGTAAGAGATAGGGAATCAAGGACGAGGGAAAAAAAAAAAAAGAAAGCAAGTATAGATACCAGAGACAATGTGGGAGGAGAGTGGGAGATGGCAGAGGGTAAGAGATAGGGAATCAAGGACGAGGGAAAAAAAAAAAAAGAAAGCAAGTATAGATACCAGAGACAATGTGGGAGGAGAGTGGGAGATGGCAGAGGGTAAGAGATAGGGAATCAAGGACGAGGGAAAAAAAAAAAAAGAAACAATGCAGGCAAGGAAAGAATGGTGAAATAATAGTCAAAGTGTTGAATAAAAAACAGCTTCAACCAAGAATACTGAACCCAGCAAGATTATCTTTCATATGGGAAAAAAGACAAAAACATTCTCAGATAACAAAAAAACTAAAATAATTTACCAACTCCAGACCAGCTCTTCAAGAAGTTCTGAAGGGAGTCCTATACCGGGAAAAGTAAAAAGTCAGATAGATATAAGATAACAAAAAACAACCAAGAAAATGGCTCACTCAGTGATAGGAATATGTCCAGAAACATGAATAGTAACATTGAATGTTAATGGATTAAATTCTTCAATCAAGAGACACAGACTGGCAACCATGGATACCAGAGACAATGTGGGAGGAGTGTTGGACAGGGCAGAGGGTGAAGGATAGGGAATCAAGGATGGCAAAAAAAAAAAAAACACAAACAAAACACACCACAACAAGACATAAGAAATGGAAAATTATTCGTTGATAACATGTATGTCGATGTGCTTGATTGAGCCAATAAACAGTGTATTTTGGATGGAAAATTAAAAAAAAAAAAGACACAGACTGGCTGAATGGATTAAAAAACCAGAAACCCTCTATCTGTTGCTTATAAGAAACACACTTTATGGATAAAGACTAAAAGTGAAGGGCTGGAAAAAGATATTCCATGCAAACAGAAATCAAAAAAGGACTGGAGGTGCAATATTGATTTCAGACAAAATAGGCTTTAAGACAAAAGCTGTAAGAAGAGACAAAGAAGGGCATTATATAGTAGTGAATGGGCTAATTCATCAAGAAAACATAACACTTTAAAATATCTATGCACCCAATTCAGGAGCACCTAAATATGTGAAAGAAAGACTGCTAGAGCTAAAAGGAGAGATCGGTTGCAACACTATAATTGTTGGGGATTATTATTACCCCATTATTTCCTTTAGACAGATCTTCTAAATCATTACTCCATTATTTCCTTTAGAAAGATCTTCTAGACAAAAAATAAGCAGAGAGATACAGGATCTAAATGATACTAATATCAAATGGACCTGACAGACATCTATAGTACTTTCCACCCTAAGACCACAAAATATACATTTTTCTCACCCCCTGCATGAAACCTTTTCAAAGATTGATCATATGATAGGGCACTAATCAAGCCTTTACAGATTCAAAGGCATAGAACTATATCCAGCATCTTCTCTGACCATGATGGAATTAACCTTGATATTAATTTGAAGAAAAATCCTTGAAAATACACAGACACATGGAAACTAAGCAACCTACTTTTGAATGATTTCTTTTTTTTAAGAATTATTTTAATTTTATTTATTTATTCATCTATTTTAATTTGACCAGAGAGAGACACAGAGAGAGAGGGAAAGTGAGAAAGCAAGCCACTGGGTCTGGGACTCGAACCATGGTCGGCCATGTGGGAATGTCCAGCACCTTAACCACCATGCCACCTGCTGGTCCCCTCTGAATGATTTCTTAAGTACTGAAGAAATTGTCTGAAAAAAAATTATGGAAACAAGTGATTATGAGTACATGAGTTTCCATAATCTATGTGACACCACAAAAGCAGTCATAAGAGGGAAATTCATACAATTAGTGTGCATAAGAAAAAGATGGGGAGCTGAGATCTAGTAATGTCAGGGATAAGAGCAAAGATGTTCTCCTGAGAAGTCACCTGGCAAACAGAAAGGGCAGGCCAGAAAAAGGCCACCATGAGACCTGAGATCTGTAATTTCAGGGATAAGAGCAAAGATGATGTTCTGCTGAGAAGTCACCTGGTAGAGCCCATTCTGCCCTTTTTTCTGTGTCTCTTTCTTTCTACCTGTCCTTGTCTTTTCCTTTTTAAAATTTTTCTTTTTAAAAAGTTTTTTAAGTTAAAGTTTTTTCTTGGCTCTGAAATCCGCCTTTATCTTGATAATAATCCCCTCCCCTCTCCATCTCCCATCCAGGCAAACAGAAAGGGCAGGCCAGAAGAAGACTGAGGCTGCCATGAGAGCGGAGATCTAGTAATTTCGCATGGCGCCCTTGTGTGCCTCACGGTTTTCATTTTATTTTTTCAAATTAACAAATAAATATTTTTTTGTTTGTTCACTTTTTCCTTTTTTCTCTTTCTCTGTTTTCTTTCTTTCTTCTTTCTTTCTTTCTTTTTTTTCTTTTACCTCATCAAGTTGCTGCTCGTTCTCCACACACTGAGTGTCTAGCCAGGTCTAAGTGAAAAGTTGCCAAAAATCCGAATACTATTTGGGTCCTCATACACCTCAACTCCCACTGAATCTGCAACACAAAGGAAGAAAAACGAAATGCTAATTTGCAGAGCACAACCTCCTGTGTGCTTCTGATGACTCAGATTGATCTTCTAGACATTAGGAAGAAACGAAATAACCCATCAGATAACTAGAAATCACGCAGGGGAACAAGAAATATGCAAAACCAAGAAAATACCTCTCCCCCAAGGGAAAAGAATAATTCCTCTTCATCCACAGACAGTACAATGGAACTCATGGAAATATCTGATAAAGAATTTAAGAGTATTCATAGTGACAAAGCTAACAGAGATAGAAGAGAAGAGAGAAGATGAACACCAGAAGAAAAAAGGCGATAAATTCCAGGAAGTGAGGGACCAGCAGTTAGCATAATGGCTATGTCGCTGGACTCCCACATAGTCGACCGCGGTTCGAGTATGGGCCTGGTGGCTTAAAACTCACGCTGGATGCGTGTGCGTGCGTGCCCAAGATCCCGAGAGGAGAATGGAGGAGAAGGGATTGCGGCGTGACCATCCCCCCTGGGGGGGTGATTTCTCACTTTCTGTCTGTCTCTCTCTGCCTGTCTGGTGAGTGCACGCATCCTATAGCAAAAACCTCTCAAAAAAAAAAAAAAAAAATTCCAGGAGGTGAGAAAGTTCTTGTGAGGGCTGAAAGAGGAAATACACACCATAAAAAAGAATCAAATGGAACTGTTAGAGATGAAGGTTATAATACGCAAATTTGTCTTTGAAAGTATTAAAAGCAGACTAGATCATACAGAAAATCTAATCTCAGATGTAGAAGACAGGACCTCTAGAATAGTAAAATCCACCATGAAGACTGAGAAAATAGCTCAAAAAATGAGAATAATATATAAGAAAACTAGATACCATTAAACATCCAAATAGCTGGATAATCGGTATCCCAGAAGGTGAAGAGATTAATAAGATCATTGACAATCTATTCCATGAAACCCTGGAAGAAAACTTCCCAAACCTAGAAAGGCATTCAACGATCCAGGCCCAAGAAATACAAAGGACCCCAAATAGGATCAGCCCGAGAAGATCTTCTCCAAGACACGTTATAGCCAGATTGACCAAAACCACAGACCAGGACAAGATACTAAGATTGGCAAGAGAGATACATCAAGTTACCTACAAAGGATATCCCATCAGGCTAACAGTGGACTTCTCATCAGAAACAATGAGAGCAAGGAATGTGAATGTGAAAATATTTTCAAAGTGTTGAGTGAAAAAACAATTTCAACCAAGAATACTTTATCTGGCTAGATTATCTTTCATATGGGAAGAGAAGACAAGAACATTTTCAGATAAACAAATCATGAAAGAATTTACTAACACCAGATCAGCTCTCCAAGAAGTTCTGAAAGGAGTGCTATCTCAGGAAAACTAAAATCAGATACACAGAAATAAGATTTCTAAAACTAAGAAAATGGCCAACTTAATGGTAGGGTCAAGTCCAGAATTGAAAGTTATCTTCCAGAATTTAAACAGAAAGATTGGACCACAACAGAAGATAAAGTACATGAGTTTGAACTGGTGAAATAGAACTTTATGACTTTTGACTAAGACATTACTGAGCTTCTAAGCTTTGTCTTCCAGTGTTAAGGAGTTTTGTCTTTTCTTGAGTTGTTGATAGGTCTATGTACCAACTATTTGAACAGAATCCTAACCTGTTTTTTTGGCTTTAAGTATTAAGCAAAGTTCTATTAACATTTTTTTTTTTTTTGGTTTTGATTTGTTAAAGTTAAAACTGCCTTTCTTTTTTTTTGTTCTTTTTTTTTTTTTTTTTTTTTTTTTTGTTTTTTTT
>NW_006199376.1:1309543-1327926 GCF_000334495.1 Tupaia belangeri chinensis
GATGGTCACGCCGCAATCCCTTCTCCTCCATTCTCCTCCCGGGATCTTGGGCACGCACGCACATGCGCCCGGCGTGAGTTTTAAGCCAGCGGGTCCAGGACGTGAACCGCGGTCGACTACGTGGGAGTCCAGCGACATAGCCATTACGCTAACTGCTGGTTCCCAAAACTGCCTTTCTTGAAATTAAAAAATGTATTTAAAAATTACATATTTAGTGACCACGGTAAGCTATATAGCCTCAGCTATGTGCTATTTTATAGTATATTCATTTTACCCACAGTTTCATGCCTAAAGTCAACTTTTGTTCACAGATATGTATATATCAGCTGAACTTACTGTCAAAAGTATTTAGGTTAATTAAGACACTTTGTGAATCAATACAATTGAAAAAGAATAACGGAATGGAAAGCAACTTCAGGAAACAGAGACAGGGTGGGAGGAGGGTGGGAAATAGCAAAGGGTGAGAAATGGGGGGAATATATATATGTATACATATGTATATACACACAAGAAAAAAGAAATGGAAAATTATTTGCTGATGATAACATGTATGATTAAGCCACTTTACATTGTATTATGACTGGAAAATCACATTTTGTATGCTGTGGTGATGTTTAATGTAAGTATGTAAAATAAATAAATTAATTAAAAAATATCAAAAAGGAGAAAAAAATGGAAAGGTGGCAAATAGACAGCCTAACATCATGCTTCAGAGAATTGGAAAAACAACAACAAAATCACCCAAAAATGCCAGAGGAAAAGAAACCATAAAGATCTGAGCAGAAATAAATGAAGTAGAAAATAAATGAACTATACAGAAAATAAATGAAAGCAAAAGCTGATTCTTTGAAAAGATGAACAAGATTGACACACCATTAGGTATACTGATGAAGATGAAAGAAAGAAACCAGATAAATCGAATATGTAATGAAACAGGCAACATTACAACAGACACAATAGAGATATAAAACATTATTAGAGGATACTATGAGTGACCATATGCCAACAAACAAGAGAACATGGAGGAGATGGACATTTCCTGGATGCATATAATCTACCAAGATTGAATCAGGAGAACATAGAAAACCTGAATAGACCCATAGCAAACATTGAGATTGAATCAGTAATAAATAACTTCACGACAAAGAAAAGCCCAGGTCCTCACGGCTTTCCTTTCTGAATTCTACAAAAATTTTCAGAGTTATCCTCCATTCTGCTCAAATTATTTCTAAAGATCCAAAAGGAAGGAAACCTCCCAAATTCATTCTATGAAGCCTCCATCATCCTCATTCCCAAAACAAAGACATGAAAAAACAGGAAAACCACAGATCAATATCTCTGATGAGGGACCAGCAGATGGTGTAATGTCTACATCGTTGGACTCCCATGTAGTCAACCACAGTTCAAGTCTAGGACCCGGTGGCTTTAACTCACTCTGGGCGCATGTGCGTGCATGCCCAAGATCTCGAGAGGAGAATGGAGGAAAAGGGATTGTGGCTATCTCCCTTGGAGAGTGATTTCTCACTTTCTGTCTCTCTCTGTCTTTCTGGTGAGTGCACGCGCCTTATAGCAAAAACCTCTCAAAAAATAAAAAATAAAAACCAACTCTGTTGAATATACATGCAAAAACAAATAGTCCAGGGACACAAGACCATAAACATAATACACCATATCAACAGAAAGAAAGATTAAAACCATATGATCATTTCAACTGATACAGAGAAAGCATTTGATAAAATGCAACATCCCTTCATAATTAAGACTCTTAGCATGATTGGTATACAAGGGTCATTTCTCAACACAGTGATAGCCATCTAGGCTAACCTATAGCTAACATTATACTGAATGAGGAAAAACTAAAATTTTTTCCACTGAAAACTGGCACTAGACTAGGCCACTCACTTTTTCCATTTCTTTTCAATATAGTGCTGGAAGTCTTAGCCAATGCAATCAGAAAAGAATAATGTAAAAGGCATTCGAATAGGTGAAGAGTTTAAAATATCTTTATTCACAGATGACATGATGGTATACTTAGAAGACTCAAAGGTTTCCATGAAAAAGCTTCTCGAAGTAATAAATGAATACAGTAAAGTGTCAGGATACAAAATAAACATCCAAAAATCTGTAGCATTTCTATATACAAACAACAAGTTGAACGAGCTAGATCTGAAGAAAGGAATCCCTTTTACTGTAACCACAAAATGTATAAGATGCCTAGGGATAAACCTAACTAAGGAAGTCAAAGACCATTACAAATAAAACTATGAAAAATCTGAAAAAAGATATTGAAAATAACACAAAAAAGTGGAAGGACTTCCCATGTTCCTGGATTGGAAGAGTTAATATAATAAGAATGGCAATTTTACCCAAATTAATCCACCTGTTTGATGCAGTTTCAATCAAAATACCAGAGACATTTTTCATGGATCTAGAAAAGACAATAATAGAATTTGTCTGGAATCATAAAAGACCTCATATTGCCAAAACAACCCTGAGCAAGAAGAGTAGAGTGGGTGGCATCTTACTCCCTGACCCAAAAATATGGTATAAAGCTGTGATAATCAAAATAGCATGATAATGACACAAAAATAGAGAGATGGACCAATGGAACAGAATAGAGACCCCGGAAATAAACTCCTAAACATATAGCCAACTGAGTTTTGACAAAAGATACCAGTCAATACAGTAGGAAAAGGAAAACCTCTTTAGCAAATTGTGCTGAGAAATCTGAGTATCCATCTGCCAAAAGATGAAACTGAATCCCCATCTTTCACCATTAACAAAAAATCAACTCAAAATGGATCAAAGATCTGAACCTAAGACCTCAAACAATAAAACTACTGGAAAACCCTGGGGAAACTCTGGGAGACATTGGAGTAGGCAAAGACTTCTTAAATAAGATTCCCAAAGCACAGGCAATAATCACTAAAATAAACAAGTGGGATTATATCAGATTAAGAAGTTTCTGCAGAGCAAAGGACACAGTAATTAGTGTGAATCAAATATTCTCCCTTCAGAATGGAGGAATATTTTTGTAAACTATGCTTCAGATAAGGGACTGATAACCAAAATACACAGGGAACTCAATCGACTTACCTGAAATAAAAAAAAGATTAACCCAATTAAAAGATGGGAAAATGAGCTAAACAAAAAACTCTAAGGAAGACATACAAACAACCAAAAATCATATTAAGGAAATGGTCAACATCCCTCATCATAAGGGAGATGCAGATTAAAACCACAATGAGATACCCCCTAAACCCTATCAGAGTGGCAAAGATTTAAAATGACAAAAAATGGTAAATTGGTAATGTGATGAAAGGGGAGCTCTCCTACACTGTTGGTGGGAATGTAAATGTGTTTAGCCACTGTGGAAAACAATATGGAGATTCCTCAAAGATCTACAAATAGAACTACCATTTGTTCCAGCAATTCCACTCTGAGCATCTACCCAAAGGACAGAAGGATGCTCAGTCAGAAAAGTGCTTGTACATCAATGTCTATTGCAGCATTATTCACGATTGCTAAGACATGGAACCAACCCAAATGTCCAAGAACAGATGAAGAATGGATTGAAAAAGTGAGGCACATTATATTCAATGGAATACTATTCAGCCATAAAAAACAAGACCCTGGCATTTGATAGAAAGTGGTCGAATATGGAAGATTTATTGCTGAGTGAAGCAAGTCAGTTTATGAAAGAAAGATGTTGTAGGTAGCCACTAAATATATAGTGACTGTTCACACTCTGTGATAGAGATTGAAATATTGGAGGGCATAAAAGCAATGAAAATAGTTAGGGATGCTGAAGGCAATGTGGAACAGGGGAGGAGGTTGAAGAGAAGAGTATAGAGAAGGAAATCAGGAAAAAAAAATAGAGAGCCATGATATTTGTGGTACACAAAAATGGATTATTATTTGTTAATGATAATATATATAGCATTCTCAACTGGACTAGTCTGAAAAGTATTTCACATTGGGTAAAAATATGATAATAATAGAAATAATAATCTGAATAAAATGAAAAGCTATTTGATTATGATGTGGACAGTAATGTCTTTGTCTTGACTGATATGCACAGTAATCATGATGGAAAAACAAATGTTATATATTGTAAACATGTATGTGATTAAATGAATGTAAAACATTAAAAATTAATGAAAACAAAAGAAAAATATCTGTCTCAAAAATCCCTGAATTTTTGGAGGCTTTTTAAATTCCCTTTCCTGTCTTGCATTGTCACAATCTGAACTGTTGCTCACCAGAGAAAGAGAAAATACTCCTCAACAGGGCATGGTCATGCCCTAATTGTTTTCCCTCCATTTGTCCATCCTGACAGGATTTGGAGAGAGAGAGAGAGAGAGAGAGAGAGAGAGAGAAACAAGCTGATTCTGCATATTAGTTTGTTCAAATGAGACTTTAAGTTGATGTAATTTGGGACACTAATTTGAGAAAATAATTCTGAACCCTCCCAGTGGTAAATTTGGACATGTTTACATATTCAATTCAAGCACATTCTGTTAGTACCACCATCAAGTGGAATATATATCTATATCTGAATATATCCTGACTGAAGCACTTCTACCATGTGCCGCACCAACCACCACTCTTATCAAGCTCTCATACTCTTTCCTGGGTTGTTGTGATCGTTTTCTAACTCATATCTCTATTTTATCTTTGCCAAAATTGTTCAGTCTCTTTCCTTCAGTCTCTCCCCACACAGTAGTGAGAGTTATGCTTTTAAATTGCAAGTAGGATGTCACTGCTCTGTTAAGAAACCTCCAAGAGCTTCTGAACTTACTATTAGGTAAAATAACAATCCTTAGACTGTTCCAGAAGGCCCTGAGCCATCTACCATTCCAGTCCCTCCCCAACTACATCTCTGACCCTCTCTCCCTTGCCCATTGTGCTACAGCCACACTGGCTTCCATTCTGGTCCTCAGTCATTCTTGGCATATTGTCAGTTTGGGGTCTTTGCTCTTCTTCCCTCTGTTTGAAAATCTCTTTTTATAGTTATTTCCATGGTTCATTCTCATTTTCTTTATAGAACTCTGCTCTTATATCACTGTATCTGGAAAAGCCTGTCCTGATGTCACTCTGTTAAACTACAATCCTTTGCTCTGCACTCATTATCCTGTTTTTTTTTTTTCCTGTATCTTTTGTCCTTAGAAATTGCCACTATCTAACACACCATATGTATTTATTACCATGTTTCATTACACTGTCTTTATTACCTTGTTTTTCATTGTCTTTCTCCACATGAATATAAGTTCCATGAAAAGAGATTTTTATCTTCTTAAAAAAAACTCTTGAAGCTAACTTTTAGAAGAGTCAGTAGAACATGGTAGAAGGCTAATGATTATTTTAATAATTAAATACATAGAGAAGAAAACTCCTCCACGGCTCCTGAGAACTAGTGATTTCAGAGAAAAAAGAGAAATAAAGATTTTCTACTGATAATTCACCCTGCAGCCCACAAACTCGAGCCTCTCTAGCCTTCTCTCTGTCTCCGTATCTCTCTGCCTCTGTCTCTGTCTTCTTATTTTTTTTGTAATTTTTCCTTTTAAATTTTTTTAAGGTATTCTCTTGCTTTCAGCCCCGCCTTTATCTTGCTAATAATTCCCTTTCCCCTCCTCATCCAGGAGAGGCAAGGGGCAGGCTTTCAGAAGAAGACTCCTCCATGGCTCCTGAGAACTAGTGATTTCATGAGTTGCACATGTGCGCAGCATGGTTTTTCATTTTTTGCCTTTTTTTTGAATTATTTTAAAAGTTTTTTCTTCTTTTTCTGTTTCTTTTTTCTTTTTCTTTTTCTTTTTTTTCCTCTCTCTTTTTCCTGCTCTTTTTCTTTTAACTCATCACTCTTATCCTCAATCTCCATTCTCTGTGTTTATAGAGAGATCAAAAGGAACCATAGCCAAACATGCAAATACTATTAGGATTAACATATTCCTCAATATTCACTGAATCTGCTGCACAAAGGGATAAAAATGGAATGGCAAAGAGATTCCAGATCACCTCCTTCTGCATGCTCCTGAGTGCTCAGATTGAACTTCAAGAATTAGGAGGAAACACACCATCCCTCAGATGACTAGAAATCACTGCAGGGATACAAGAAATATGGGGAAGCAAGAAAATGCCTCTCCTCCAAGGGAAAATAATAACTTCTCTTCATCCACAGAGAGTTCAATGGAAATCATGGAAATATCTGATAAAGAATTTAGAATATTCATAATAATGAAGCTAACAGAGATGGAAGACAAGAGAGACAATGAACTGCGGGAGAGGCAGGAGAAAGGAGCTGATGAGTATCAGGAGGTGAGAAAATTCTTGCAAGATCTAAAAGAGGAATTACACACTTTAAAAAAGAATCAAATGGACCTGTTAGAGATGAAGGCTATAATAAGCACATTCTGTTAGTACCACCATCAAGTGGAATATATATCTATATCTGAATATATCCTGACTGAAGCACTTCTACCATGTGCCGCACCAACCACCACTCTTATCAAGCTCTCATACTCTTTCCTGGGTTGTTGTGATCGTTTTCTAACTCATATCTCTATTTTATCTTTGCCAAAATTGTTCAGTCTCTTTCCTTCAGTCTCTCCCCACACAGTAGTGAGAGTTATGCTTTTAAATTGCAAGTAGGATGTCACTGCTCTGTTAAGAAACCTCCAAGAGCTTCTGAACTTACTATTAGGTAAAATAACAATCCTTAGACTGTTCCAGAAGGCCCTGAGCCATCTACCATTCCAGTCCCTCCCCAACTACATCTCTGACCCTCTCTCCCTTGCCCATTGTGCTACAGCCACACTGGCTTCCCTTCTGGTCCTCAGGCATTCTTTCATTCTTGGCATACTCTCAGTTTGGGGTCTTTGCTCTTCTTCCCTCTGTTTGAAAATCTCTTTTTATAGTTATTTCCATGGTTCATTCTCATTTTCTTTATAGAACTCTGCTCTTATATCACTGTATCTGGAAAAGCCTGTCCTGATGTCACTCTGTTAAACTACAATCCTTTGCTCTGCACTCATTTTCTTGTTTTTTTTTTTTCCTGTATCTTTTGTCCTTAGAAATTGCCACTATCTAACACACCATATGTATTTATTACCATGTTTCATTACACTGTCTTTATTACCTTGTTTTTCATTGTCTTTCTCCACATGAATATAAGTTCCATGAAAAGAGATTTTTATCTTCTTAAAAAAAACTCTTGAAGCTAACTTTTAGAAGAGTCAGTAGAACATGGTAGAAGGCTAATGATTATTTTAATAATTAAATACATAGAGAAGAAAACTCCTCCACGGCTCCTGAGAACTAGTGATTTCAGAGAAAAAAGAGAAATAAAGATTTTCTACTGATAATTCACCCTGCAGCCCACAAACTCGAGCCTCTCTAGCCTTCTCTCTGTCTCCGTATCTCTCTGCCTCTGTCTCTGTCTTCTTATTTTTTTTGTAATTTTTCCTTTTAAATTTTTTTAAGGTATTCTCTTGCTTTCAGCCCCGCCTTTATCTTGCTAATAATTCCCTTTCCCCTCCTCATCCAGGAGAGGCAAGGGGCAGGCTTTCAGAAGAAGACTCCTCCATGGCTCCTGAGAACTAGTGATTTCATGAGTTGCACATGTGCGCAGCATGGTTTTTCATTTTTTGCCTTTTTTTGAATTATTTTAAAAGTTTTTTCTTCTTTTTCTGTTTCTTTTTTCTTTTTCTTTTTCTTTTTTTTCCTCTCTCTTTTTCCTGCTCTTTTTCTTTTAACTCATCACTCTTATCCTCAATCTCCATTCTCTGTGTTTATAGAGAGATCAAAAGGAACCATAGCCAAACATGCAAATACTATTAGGATTAACATATTCCTCAATATTCACTGAATCTGCTGCACAAAGGGATAAAAATGGAATGGCAAAGAGATTCCAGATCACCTCCTTCTGCATGCTCCTGAGTGCTCAGATTGAACTTCAAGAATTAGGAGGAAACACACCATCCCTCAGATGACTAGAAATCACTGCAGGGATACAAGAAATATGGGGAAGCAAGAAAATGCCTCTCCTCCAAGGGAAAATAATAACTTCTCTTCATCCACAGAGAGTTCAATGGAAATCATGGAAATATCTGATAAAGAATTTAGAATATTCATAATAATGAAGCTAACAGAGATGGAAGACAAGAGAGACAATGAACTGCGGGAGAGGCAGGAGAAAGGAGCTGATGAGTATCAGGAGGTGAGAAAATTCTTGCAAGATCTAAAAGAGGAATTACACACTTTAAAAAAGAATCAAATGGACCTGTTAGAGATGAAGGCTATAATACAGGAAGTCAAAATCTCCCTTGAAAGTATTAAAAGCAGACTAGATCATACAGAAAATAGAATCTCAGATGTAGAAAATTGCTGGCCTAGAAAAATCCACCGCAAAGATTGAGAAAATTGCCCCCCCATAAGAATAATAGGCAAGAAATACTAGACACCATCAAATGTTCAAACATCTGTATAATTGGTATTCCAGAAGGTGAAGAGACTCATAAGGGCATTGATAATCTATTCCATGAAATGTTGCAAGAAAACTTTCCAAACCTAGAGAGGCACTCAAAGATCCAGTCCTAGGAAATACAAAGGACTCTAATTAGAATCAATCCAAGAAGATCTTCTCCAAGACACATTATAGCCAGATTGACCAAAACCACAGAGACAAAATATAAGATTGGCAAGAGAAAAATGGCAAGTTACCTACAAAGGGTATCCAATCAGGCTAACAGTGGACCTCTCATTGGAAACAATGCGAGCGAGGAAAGAATGGGAAAATATAGTTGAAGTGTTAAGGGAAAAAGCAATTTCAACCAAAAATACTGTACCTGGTGAGAGTATTCTTTATATGGGAAGAAAAGACAACATTCTCAGATAAACAAAACCTGAAAGAATTTACCAACACCAGACCAGATCTCTAAGAAGTTCTCAAGAGAGTGCTATACCAGAAAAATTAAATACAGACACACAGAAATAAGAGTTCAAAAACTAAGAAAATGGCCAACTTAATTGTAGGGACAAGTCTGGAGTTGAATGTTATATCCCAGAATTCAATCAGGAAGATTGAACCACAACAGAAGACAGATTAAGTACATGAGACCGAACTGGTGAAATAGAAGTTTATGACTTTTGACTAAAACATTGCTGATTTTCTTCTAGGCTTTGTTTTCTAGTTTTAAGGATTTTTGTCCTGTCTTGAGCTGTCAATAGGTTCCTGTACCTGCTATTTGAACAGAATTCTAACCTGCTTCCTGGCTTTAAGTTTTAAGCAAAGTTCCTTAGCATTTCTTTGATTTATTAAAGTTAAAACTGCTTTTCTTGAAATTACCAGCTAACCTTGCTATTGAAAGTAGTTAGATTAGGGACCATCCGTTAGCGTAATGGCTATATCACTGGACTCCCATGTAGTCGACCGTGGTTCGAGTCCTGGACCTGGTGGCTTAAATTCACGCCAGGCGTGTGTGCATGTGTGCCCAAGATCCCGAGAGGATCTGTCTCTCTCTCTCTCTCTCTCTGTCTCTGTCTTTCTGGCAAGTTCACATGCCCTATAGCAAATATAGCCTCTCCTCCCACCCCCAAAAAAGAAAAAAAAACTAAAAAGAGAAAGTAGTTAGATTATATAAGAAATTGTGTGATCAATAAAATGTGTGTGTATGTGTGTGTGTGTGTGCGCGTGTGTGTGTGTGTGTGTGAAGGAATGGAAAACAACTGTAGACACCAGAGATAGTGTGGGAGGAGGGTGGGAAAGGGCAGAGGGTCAGAAACAGGAGTGATCTATATCTATATCATCTATATCTTTATCTATCTATATCATGTATCTGCCTATATATCTATCTATCTAGAAATGGAAAATTATTGATGACAACATGCATGATTAAGCCACTATGCAGTGTATTCTGGATGGGAAATCACATTCTGTATACTGTGACAATGCTTAAGGAATAAATGTAAATTAATTAATTAAAATATGTTACAGAAAAAAAAAACTCATGGAAATACATGTAATGGGAAAACTATGTATGAATTTCTAAAAGTTTTTGTACCAAAGTAAATTAATACTTTAATTGTAAAATAAAAAATAAAATAAAAATAAAAGTGATTAAAAATAATTAAATAAATATATAACAGTAATGTTTTATTTTTCCCAAATTAGGTTATGTTATAAATATCTGTTTGTAACTTACTTTTTACTTTTTTTATACATTCAATCACTTTATTTCACTTGTAAAGTGAATGTTCCAACATGTGTACATTTCTCACAGTCCATTTGACAATACTATAAAGTTATCTTCAACAAAGAATAATCCATTTCTTTTTCCCATAAATGCTTTGCCTCTCTATTTTTCTCCTTAATGTCCTTCCTCAAACTACTCTTTCACCCACCCTCTTCCCACACTGTGTCTGGTACTGACAACCATTTACTATGTTTCTATATCCTTTAGTCATTCAGTTTCAGTCATAGCGTGTGGACACTCGGTGTATATTAAGTGGCAACATACAATGTCTTTCCTACATAGTCTGTTTTTTTTTTTTTATTTTAACATTAATGTTTTCTCATCTTTCTATGCAGATATACAAGGAATAGTCTCATTCTTTTTAAAAAATAATTATTTATTTAATTTAATTTATTATTATTATTTTAATTTGCTGCAGGACACATGTGCTCACTAGAGAGAGAGAGAGACAGAGAGAGCAAGAAAGTGAGAAAGCAAGCCACCAGGTCTGGGACTTGAACGATGGTTGACCATGTGGCCACCTCTGGCTTTAGTTTCATTCTTCTTAATACCTGCATTAAACTGAATAGAATCAACAGAGAACTTTTCCTTTTCATAATGTTCATGTGCTAAATATTACCTATTAACTTAGTTCATTAAGATTGCTGTAGCAAAATACCATAGACTGGGTGGTTTATAAGTAACAGAAAGTTATTTCCCACAGTACTGGAGTCTGGCAAGTTGAAGGTGAAGTTACAGGCAGATTGATTATATGGTTAGGGCCTGCTTTGTTGCAGACAGATGTCTAATGCTTAGTTCACTTGGTGGAAGGAGAGGGATATCTGCAGAGCATCCTCTTTTTTTAAAAAAATATTTTATGAATTTTAAATTCACATTTAATTATTATACAACTTATAGCATACAATACGATTTTTCAAAGCATGTATGCAGTGCAGGTCAATCAAGTCAGAGGCACTACCATTTTTTTCTCTAGTTCTCGCTGTGTTTTTCTATTTTCAATAGAAAACTTTATGTCCTTTTGCCTGGTAAATGTTTTTATCTGAGCCCTTTCTATCCACCCATTACTATCCATCCCCTCTCATAAGGTCTCTGGCATCTACACTTTCCCTTCCTATTATTATATCTTCAAACCTTTCAATTTCTGCCATAGAGTGCAGACATTCCGTATATATTGAGCGGAGACATAGAGTGTTCTCTTTCATAGTCTGTCTTGTATCTTTTACCATTAAGCCTTCCATATTCAGCTACTTTATATCAAATGACAGGGTCTTATTGTTCCTTATGGATGAGTAGTATTTCAGAGTGTATATATGCAACATTTTTTCAATCCAATATTCTTGAGCATTTAGGTTGATCCCTAGTTTTAGCAACTGTATACAGTGTTTCAATAAACATGGATGCCCCAGTGTCTTTCTGAGTTTTTTAATTTTTTATTTCAATCCTTTGGGTAAATACCAAGGAGTGGGTTTACTGGTTTATATAGTAGTTACAGTTGTAGGTTTTGGAGGAATGTCCATTCTGCTAGGTGGCTGTATTAATTTGCATGCCCACCAGCCATGTAGGAATGTCCTATTTTCAGCAGAGCCTCATCAGCACATGCCATTTTTTATTTTCTTGATCAGATCCATTCTGACTGGGGTTAAGCACTAATCCATTACAGTTTTGCTTTGGAGTTCTCTATGATAAGAGGCATTGAACATTTTTTCATATGTATTTTGGCCATTCTTAGGTCTTCATTAGACAGTTGTCCAATTTTTTCCCTCATTTTTTAAATTACATTTGAACCCTTTAGAAACATATACCCTCAGATATATCACTATTCAGTAAAAATCTATTCTAGTTTTTAGGAAGCGTATGTGTCACAAACTCTCTTGCTTCTAGTTTCTAAGACTTCACTAAGAATTTATCAAAAGGTAGGCTCTGACCTATGGGATCCTGAACCTTGAGGTTTTAAATGTATTGATTACTATAAAACAATTCCAAATAGATGAACTTATTAATCCCCAGATGTTTTTCTTCTGAAGTGGGCTAACCATTTGAAATTATCTAGTCCATTACAAGAATATTCAATTCCTTAAGCTTTGTGATCTGTTCTTTGGAAAACCTGGTAAAAAAAGCAATTTTTCTGTACAAGAAGGATGGGTTTATCAGAACATATTCAATATTAGTTATAACACAAAGCAGTATAGATAATGTATAGATGTGCTGTGTTTACTGGAATGACGACTTCATAAGCTAGTAACTACTCTAATTATGAGACTGTTCTGAACCAATGAGATCCAAGTGTAGTTAGCTGCAGGCTACATTCAACTCCTTAATATGATTCTTGGTATTTGATGTTGCTTAAAAATAAAAAAAGGGTAAGTAAACAAAAATATACTCATACATGATTACATTTTCAAGAAGCTACTCTTTGCAGAAGTAAACAAGAGAAACTTTCAGGAAGCTGCTGAGGGGGAACTGGGTGGTTTAAAGCTATGACTTTGGTAAGCACCCGAGTGAGCTGTGGGAAGGCATCTGTAAGAGTAGATTCTGCAGCATCCAAGGATAATTCTCTATAAGAGGTGGGTATTTTCTCCATCTAAATTCTGAGGCTTTCAGGAGTTGAGGGCTAGAAACAAGATCCAAAGAAAAAAGCCACTTCACAATGCTTAAGAAAAGTAGGTGACCTTGCCGTTAGGCTCATGATGCTAAATGGCCCAAAAGCCTTTGGTGGTGTGATATGGGTTAAAAACGAAAACAAAAACAAACAAACAAAAAAACCCTAATACACAAACCATGTAACAACACTAAAATCAAAGCACACTTTTTCGTTTAAAAAAGTATTTAGAAAACAAGGCAATATTTATTCTTTTTTCTCATCATCTGGTATGGGGTCTGTCGGTGGCTCCCCCACTGTTGCACTATTGCTCTCCGAGCCAGTGTTACTATCACTGGTTCCCTCCCCTGCCAGGCTGTCGACCCCCTCCTGCCCTCTCTCCTTGTCCTCAGGAGTAGACGTGCCTTCTTCCCCATTCTCTTGGCTCTCTGTCGTCCCTTATTCTTAGGTCTTCATTAGACAGTTGTCCAATTTTTTCCCTCATTTTTTAAATTACATTTGAACCCTTTAGAAACATATACCCTCAGATATATCACTATTCAGTAAAAATCTATTCTAGTTTTTAGGAAGCGTATGTGTCACAAACTCTCTTGCTTCTAGTTTCTAAGACTTCACTAAGAATTTATCAAAAGGTAGGCTCTGACCTATGGGATCCTGAACCTTGAGGTTTTAAATGTATTGATTACTATAAAACAATTCCAAATAGATGAACTTATTAATCCCCAGATGTTTTTCTTCTGAAGTGGGCTAACCATTTGAAATTATCTAGTCCATTACAAGAATATTCAATTCCTTAAGCTTTGTGATCTGTTCTTTGGAAAACCTGGTAAAAAAAGCAATTTTTCTGTACAAGAAGGATGGGTTTATCAGAACATATTCAATATTAGTTATAACACAAAGCAGTATAGATAATGTATAGATGTGCTGTGTTTACTGGAATGACGACTTCATAAGCTAGTAACTACTCTAATTATGAGACTGTTCTGAACCAATGAGATCCAAGTGTAGTTAGCTGCAGGCTACATTCAACTCCTTAATATGATTCTTGGTATTTGATGTTGCTTAAAAATAAAAAAAGGGTAAGTAAACAAAAATATACTCATACATGATTACATTTTCAAGAAGCTACTCTTTGCAGAAGTAAACAAGAGAAACTTTCAGGAAGCTGCTGAGGGGGAACTGGGTGGTTTAAAGCTATGACTTTGGTAAGCACCCGAGTGAGCTGTGGGAAGGCATCTGTAAGAGTAGATTCTGCAGCATCCAAGGATAATTCTCTATAAGAGGTGGGTATTTTCTCCATCTAAATTCTGAGGCTTTCAGGAGTTGAGGGCTAGAAACAAGATCCAAAGAAAAAAGCCACTTCACAATGCTTAAGAAAAGTAGGTGACCTTGCCGTTAGGCTCATGATGCTAAATGGCCCAAAAGCCTTTGGTGGTGTGATATGGGTTAAAAACGAAAACAAAAACAAACAAACAAAAAAACCCTAATACACAAACCATGTAACAACACTAAAATCAAAGCACACTTTTTCGTTTAAAAAAGTATTTAGAAAACAAGGCAATATTTATTCTTTTTTCTCATCATCTGGTATGGGGTCTGTCGGTGGCTCCCCCACTGTTGCACTATTGCTCTCCGAGCCAGTGTTACTATCACTGGTTCCCTCCCCTGCCAGGCTGTCGACCCCCTCCTGCCCTCTCTCCTTGTCCTCAGGAGTAGACGTGCCTTCTTCCCCATTCTCTTGGCTCTCTGTCGTCCCTTCAGGGTGTGTCTCCTCTGTCTCCATGGCAGGCTGTCATCGTCCTTCTTCTCAGATTTGTTCACTGCTTTTCCTCAGGATCGAGGCTGCTCTGACTGTGCTCCACTTGCTCTGCCACCTCCTTCTCCCTTTTCTCCTGCCTTTTGTGGGCCTATTCCTCTGTCTGTGCAATCTCTGCTGCAATTTTCTCCATATCCACTTCTACCTTCAGACAGCACAACCGTTTAAAATTCATTGTTAAATGAATCTTTGCATTCCAGAAATTTCCTCTTCTTTTCCTGGTGTTCTTCTGTTTTCACTTCTTCTTTCCCTCTTGCTGAACTGCCTTTTATTTTGCTTTATTTTCTGATTACATTGGCTAAGACTTCCAGTACTATGTTGAAAAGGAGAGGAGAGAGTGCACATCCTTGTCTTGTTCCAGTTTTAAGTAGGAAAGTTTCTGACTTTTCCCTATTCAGTATGTATAGCTATGAGTTTGTCATATACAACTTTTATTGTGTTGAGAAACGTCCCTATATAACTTTTAGTTATTTTCTAACTTCTGCTCACCAATGGATGATGATTTGAGAGGACATCATGTTATCGACTCAAATAAAGAGAGTACAATATTTCTGAACATCACGAGTTGTAATGTCAGCCTTAGAATCCATCTCCAGTTGGCGTTCTGCAAAGTCCATGGGATTTCTCTTTGGATAAGAGTTTTTGAAGAGGAAGGAGAGGATCACAGAAATGTATACCTAGTTTCCTTTCTCCCTCTCTGTCCTATTCTCCTTCTTAATTTGTCTTTAAGTTCATCTGTCCATGAACTTGAGCCCATATTTGCATCTTCCTTCTCAAACATGATTCTGTCTCACTCTATTTTGAAGAGGCTTTACAGGCAGGAATTTTTTTTTTTTTTTTTTTTGCTTTTGCCAGAAAACATTTTATTCAACGCCACATGCCATGTGAAAGTATATGCAATCATTCTAATTTTCTTCAAAGTCCATTTTATGCCATCTTGAATCCTCTGAATTTTTCTTTTGATTTTTAGCCCTGCAAAGGTGCAGGATCTGAAGTTCTACTGGGCAGGACCTGCCAGGCACCTGGGGCCAAGTCCCTTCTGGTGTCTGTGGGACTCCAGGCCATCTGCACTTAACAGCCCCGTCCTTGCCCAGATCCTTGCCAATCGTGAAGCAGTTGAGTTTCTCTGCCATTGTTTTTTCACCCCAAAATTTCCAACGTAGGAGATTGTATTGATACGGGACCCTGAGGGGAACACATTGCAGCATGCCTACTCTCAGGCAGGTCATGGTCCAGTGGAGTGGACAAACACCACAGGACACACACAGGAAGAAAAATAACAGGCAGCACCACATGAATATGAAACGTTCCAGGCACCTTGAAAATGTTAAGGAGGAGGCCCCTGCTTCCATTTGAAAGGGCTGGGAAGACCTCATTCAGGCAGTACAAGGGAACCTGAAAGGGGAGGCAGGGTCTGACAGAGAAGCAAGCAGAGAGAGGACAGCAGGGGCAGGGGCTCCAGAGCCTGGACACGCCTCAGACTTTCAGGGAATGCCTGGTAGCAAAGGTGCAGTGGGAGATGGCACTGAGGGGGAGGCGGGCCCACACCGTGGGAGGTTGGAACTATGGCAAGAACTTAGATGGGGGAAAGGGGAGAGCAAATCTTTGGGAGCAAGGAATGATGACATTTTCAAGGATCCATGGGTGGACTCAGGGGCTCCTGAAGCTTCTGAAACTATAGCCAGAGCTGTGCTCACACCTAGTATGCATGGGTGAGCATGAGGTTCTGTCTATAACTTCCTCTACTTCCTCAAAAGACCTCACTATTCAGGGGCCAAGTTCCTGGAGCCAGGAGAGAGAAGGTGCTCACCACCACTTGTGGTTTTTATCTGCATCTCCCTTATGATGAGGGATGTCGAGCATTTCCTCATATGCTTTTTGGCTGTTCGTATGTCTTCCTTAGAGAGACTTTTGTTCAGCTCACTTTCCCATCTTTTAATCGGGTTAATCATTTTTTTTCGCATAAGGCACTTGAGTTCCCTATGTATTCTGGTTATCAGTCCCTTGTCTGAGGCATATTTAACAAAAATATTTTCCCATTCTGAGGGTTGTCGGTTCACACTTGTTACTGTGTCCTTTGCTGTGCAGAAACTTCTTAGTCTAATATAGTCCCACTTGTCTATTTTAGGGATTATTGCCTGTGCTTTGGGAGTCTTATTTAAGAAGTCTTTGCCTACTCCAACGTCTCCCAGAGTTTCCCCAGCATTTTCCACAAGTAGTTTTATTGTCTGAGGTCTTAGGTCAGGCAGGAATTTTTTTTTTCCCTAAATCTTCTCTTCTGAAATTCTTTACTGAAGGTTCAGTAAGTATGATTCTGTGTGATAAATGCAGGTATATAATGAAAAGGCTGAGCCTGCTTTCATAAAGGGAGAAGTGGAAATAGTGAACTAGGCATTTAATAAAATAATTGTGGTTTTTTTATTTTATTTTTATTTTTGCCAGATGGCACTTGCACATTCCAGAGAAAGAGATAGAGATAGTGATAGAGAGACCTCTAATGAGGAATCTTCACACCACATTTCTTTTTCCCTGTATTTTCTCATGATTTCAGGATTCTGGGCACACACAGACCTGCCCAGTGTGTTGCCTCTGGGACTTGAACTTCAGTTAGTCATGAGGATCCAGCTCCGTTTGCACAGTGCTTAATCACTGTGCTAAGGGGATGGGCCAACAAATAACTATGCTGTTGTACATATATAAGTGAAGAAAAGAAGTAATGTAGATGAAGAAAACGTGGCTGAGTTTAATACTTCCTTTTCCCAGACCCATGTGCAGCCTGCTGCCTGTGACACCATGGCTAGGTCTGTGTTTCATCTTTAGCTGCCTTCCCCATCCTACTTTCCTTCTACCTTTTGCATTGTTACTGGAATACTGAGGCAGGTTCTGGTCAGGTACAGTAGGGAACAGAAGGGGAGACATGCTGGGACACTGAAAGGGAGAAAAAGACTGAAAAACCAGTTATTTCACTTCAACTTAATGAAAACCACATTCTTCTCTGCCCTGGTGTCCCTCTGGTCAAAAGGAGCATTATGCTTCATTACGGTAAAGCAAGTGAAACCAGAGACCTAGAACCAGACAACTCCTGGGTTTGGAATTTTAAAGGACCAGGCCTAATGGAAAGCACAGGCTGGCAAGCTTAAGAATAAATTACCCCCTACACTTGAATCACACATGGGGCTAAGAACACATCCTCTACCTGAAAAAATGCCTAATGGAATCAATTGGAACCATAATTAAAGGAAAAAGGCACCTATGCCATCAGCTCAGATGAAGCAAGAAATCTCCTGACCATTACCTCACAGAACCCACTCCTCCCGTGGCCCTTCAGGGAGCAACTCAATCAAGAGCTCCCCTCTCACACTGTGGAGGGCATTTTCTTCCTTGCCTCACTGAATAAACTGCCTGTTTACCTACATCCGTATCTATCATTCTTCATGGGTTGTGGACAAGGACCTGTGTCTTGCTGCAGGTTCCGGCCTGATCACCTCTGTACCCCCTGCATCTTCTCATGTCCATACCTTCTCTAGTAGGTCATTTATTTGCAAATCTTTGAGACCTTCTGAGAACCTAAGATACTGTCACCCTATTAATGAATATTGGCAATGACTTTGCTAAGTGTTTGATCGATTAATGTTTGGAATAGTTGTAACTCCTGATTAAGTACCAAAGAACTTTTATTTCCTGGAATCCACTTTGAGCTATAAAGTTATAATCACAT
>NW_006199376.1:1327938-1337653 GCF_000334495.1 Tupaia belangeri chinensis
TTTTTTTTTTGCTAGCTTGCCAGACAGACAGAGAGAGACAGAAAGACAGAAAGCGAGAAATCACCCTCTGGGGGGATGGCCATGCTGCAATCTCTTCTCTTCCATTTTCCTCTCAGGACCTTGGGCACGCACACACACATGCCTGGCGTGAGTTTTAAGCCACGGGTCAAGGACGCAAACCGCGGTTGATTACGGGGGAGTCCAGGGACATAGCCGTTATGCTAACTGCTGCTCCCAAGAACTTACTAGGTTCTCAAATGTGATTTTCCAAGGGGTCCATATTGAATATTACACCAATAAACCTCAGATAGTGAGATGATCTCAACCTTTGTCTTATAATGAAATGTTTTTCAGATGCAAAGGAATAAGAACCTTGGGGGAGGTGTACTGTGACACCTTATGCTTACAGAGTGTTCATCACGTGCCTGGGGCACTGACCTATGTGCTTTATATATAGCACCTCGTTTGTTCTTCTCAATAACAGCACATGACAGCTACTATTTTACAGTTAGGGCGCCTGCACACACAGAGGTTAAGTTACGTGCCCAAGGACTCACAGACACCGTATCTACAAAGTTAGCAGCGGTAGTAGCTCCCATGAGCGTCTCTGAGAGTACTCACTTTCCCTCTCTGATGAGTCCACTCTTGCACCTCAGCACCACCATAGAGAGTCGAACAGCTATTTCAGATGTTACTGAAGAGTTGGAGTAAAGAGAACAATAATTTTGAGGCAAGGAGAAAATAAAAATTGTGTTTCTTATGCAGTTCTCCATAGTCTAAAATAAAATCATTCCTTTACTTCAAAGGGTCCATTTTTAGACATAAGCCATTCTCTTAACTTTCTTATATTCATATTCTCTATCTCTGACAGAGACCTCTTTCGAAACTTCTCAGTGCAAATTTACAATAATTAATTTAGGAGCCACACATCTTTATTTTTTCAATTTCATTTTTATTGAAATGAAATAATGACTGTATACATATTTGCAATACACTGTGATGCTATCGTACCCGAATATACGCTGGAAGGGGCAAATCATGCTCAGTAACCTAGCCATCACCTCCCACATTTACCATTTCTTTTTACATTCAAAATTCAAAATTCACTCTTTTGGGGGACCAGCAGTTAGCATAATGGCTATGTCACTGGACTCCCACGTAGGCAACCGCAGTTCGAGTCCCGGACCCGGTGGCTTAAACTCACACCGGGCGTGTGTGTGTGTGTGTGCCCAAGTTCCCGAGAGGAGAATGGAGGAGAAGGGATTGCGGCATGGTCATCCCCCCTGGGGGGTGATTTCTCGCTTTCTGTCTCTCTGTCTCTCTCTGTCTTTCTGGCGAGCGCATGCGCCCTATAGCAAAAACCTCTCAAAAAAATGGACTCTTTTTGCATCTTTGAATTCTACAGTACATTACTTGTAAACTACAGTCACCTTCCCCCACAGTGGATCAGTAGAACTTTTTCCTCCTCTCTAACTGAAACTTCATACCTTCCTCTAACATTTCCCTTCTCCCCACAGCCTCTGGTAGCCACTATTCTACTCTATACCTCTAAGGGTTCGAACTTGTAGAGTCTACATGTAAGTAACCCACTGCCATCTTACACGGTCCTGTAGTCCATCCTTCTCCTAGCTCCTTTCCTACAGACCTTGTGATTCCTTCTCTCCCACTTTACTTGCCATCCATTAACTGACAGGAACATTCCTAAAGTTCCAGATGTGGTGACTCCCAATCCCTGTGTTTTTATGTTCTCTATTTTTAATGATTCCAATAGACCCATTTTATTGGCCATGGGAATTGTGTCCCTACTAACCTTGCTAACTGGCCACCTGTAACCTGTAACCTTCACCTGGACCCAATGGCTCTAGCTCTGTGTTAGGCAATTTGCTAGAAATGATCGGGTTGTCCTAAGAAAACACCAGAAGGACCCTTATTTCAGTAATCATAATCTATCAGGAGTTACAACTGGACCCTCTGTAGAGACTCCTTCCTCCCACCCAGCTTCTGGCACCAGGAAGGCAAGACAGATCTTATTTTTCTTCTTTAGTACCTGAGAAAGGCACATAGGTACAGTTGTTAATTTCCCTTTTACTATTCCTCATAAATACAAAAGGTCCCAACATGAAGATTTGGTCAACATCCTGATTCCCACTGGGGCAATAAACTGATTGGGCAGTTCATCCAGGTAAGGATGCTCATACCTTCTATGTCCACACCGAGCATGTGGGATTGGGTAATTGAATTCCTCAACTGTCAGAGAGTTGCAGAAGAGCAGGACAAAGCCTAGGAATTCAAACAAAGGGGCCAGATATTATGACAGACTTTCCCCTGCTAAAATTTCATGATCAACTCTTGGGATAAATGTAACACCTAACCCCATGCCCAGTGCAATTGTACTTCTTTGGCAGCTACATGCCTTTCAGACATGGAAGTCTACTTCCTTTCTATTAAAATTCCTCACTTCCCTATTAAAATTTTCTTTTTCCTTCTTTACAAGTGTGTGTGTGTGGGTTTTTTTTTTTTTTTTTTTTTCATTTTATTTGGAGTTATGGGTCTCTATTCTTAGAAATCTGGACCTAAAGAACCAAGGATTTTACACAACACAGGTCAGGTCTCTCTTCCTATGAAAATCTCTCCTGCCTCATTCCCCTGACTCCCCTGTTCCTAATGTTGCCTTCCTAATTGGTACCCAATCCACTCTCTAATTTCCTCCAACCTTGACTGTCCCAGATTGGAAACATTACTTTCTCCACCGCTATCACATCATACCCCACTCCTACATAGTAATCTTCTCTTTATCTCAATTTACTCCAGTTAAAATAACTTTCTCCAGTTATTTTTTTGTGAATTTTTGAAAGCTGTATCTGAATCTCACTTAATAATTATTCTATTTAAAAGTCTGGGAGTTTTATCAATAATATTTATGGTACCAGCAGATGGTGTAATGATTATGTCACTGCACTCTCACATTGTCGAACCAGTTAGAGTCCCAGATCCAATGGGTTAAAACTCATGCCAAGCAGGCGGGACCAGCAGTTAGTGTAATGGCTATGTTGCTGGACTCCCATATAGTTGACTGCGGTTCACGTCCCGGACCTGGTGGCTTAAAACTCACACCGGGTGTGTGTGCGTGCGTGCCCAAGATCCCAAGACGAGAACGGAGGAGAAGGGATTGCGTCGTGGACATCCCCCCTGGGGGTGATTTCTCGCTTTCTCTCTCTCTGTTTCTCTCTGTTTGTCTGGTGAGCACACGGGCCCTATAGCAAGAAAACCTCTCAAAAAAAACCAAAACCAAAAACAAAAAACAAAAAACAACAAATGCCAAGCATGTGTGTATGTGTGCCCAAAATCCCAAGAGGAGAATGGAGGAGAAAGGATTGTGGAGTGACCATCCCCCTGGGCAGTGATTTCTTGCTTTCTGTTTCTCTGTGTCTCTGGTGAACCATGCACCCTATAGCAAAAACCCCACTCCCCCAAAATATACTTATATTTGCACAAAAATTTTGACTTGTAAACTAAAGTGAACTTATGATATATAATAATATTTACTTAAAAGCCTTTATAGATTACTTGACGAAACATAAAAGACATTCAGCAAATATTAATGGGACAAGGATGCAGTGATGTGAGAGGCAGGCATCATGCAGTGCTGGGGCTCTGTTTCCATCACCATTTCAGTTTTATAGTGTATATACATATTTTTAACCATAGAAATTAGTAGGTCCTTTTAACTCTTACCGTAGAGGGCTATTTAGCGAGAGAGACCAGACACTGAGGCTTTTAGCAGGAAAATAGCAGTTTATTTGTACCAGCACTAGCTCAGCGGATTCACACTCAAAGTCTCGGTCCTGAATTTCTGTGGACCCTTTCTTATATTTGTTTTAGTCTCTTTGTCTCCCCTATAGGGTTTCATACAATTTTCACTGGGTAGCTAAGGCAATAAGGTTGGTACAGAATTATGCAGATATGCCCTGGGCTACTGGGCTGTTGGATATGACCTCCCTATCTTATCAGTAGGGCTATTTGGAAAAATCACAGTGTTTAAGAAGAGCTGATTCCCTTGTAAGTTTGCTATTCCAAGGTTTCCTTTGGAGACTCTGATCATTCAATATGAGACTGAGAATATGCTTGATGCCCTTCAAGGGGAAAAAGAGGCAGTCAGCACTCTCATTCCCGCTTGGCTGCTGTTCTCGGGGCTTTTATGAGGTAGGAGACAGGGACCCTAAAAATATAGGATATAAGTCCAAAATAAAATCACAAAATGGTTAAGTTTAAAAATAGAGACAAAGCAGTTCTGCTGCTTGTTCAGGAGAGAGCTTGCAGGGGTGGCTCAGTGACTGACCTAGGCAACATGACCTAGACTTAAAAACCAGGCTTTTGCCAGGCCTGACCGCATTCCAAAAAGAGGATAAGATACTGGTTTTTATAGCCCAGCACTTCTAAACAAAAATCTAACTTTGTACCCACTTCAAAATAAAAAATAACTAGACCCATTCAACATGTGCACCTCCTCACCATGAAAAAAATACATACATAAGCCCCACTTAAAGCAAGCAGGGACAAAGCCCTTCCTGACCAAAATAATAATCCACGCCTCAGTTTTTCATGGACAATTCATTTTCTGATACCCTCTCTTCTTGCGAGCTCTGTTTTTCCTTCCCTCTCTTTTAATAAAGTCCCTGCTTTAGTATACCTACTCTCATTGTCCATTTCTCTAATTCTTCCTGAGCATGAGACCAAAACTCATGTCTCAGTGTGAGTTCTGGGTCCATCACCCCTGTGTTCCTGCTGTATTTTCACTAGTTACAGAGGAATGGAGAGTGTACCTGTTAATGAAGTCAGTGAGTGTCTTTATGTCCAACAGGAAGACATTTTCTTCTTTGTGTCAGGACTCCTTGAGATAGACCAGCATAAGTTGTAGGTTTTCCAAAGGGGCATTTCCTTCCCCTGTCAGGCCCTCTGTTGGCTTTAGAATGTTCATTTACATTCTGATCTTCAGCTAATGGTTCACATGGTATGAAGAGGCACTAGTGTGCCTGACTTGGAGAAAATAAGTATTTCCTTATATCTTTGTATGTAGAAAAAGATTTTCTAATTGAAATATCCCCACCCAGGGAACCAGCAGTTAGCATAATGGCTATGTCGCTGGACTCCCACGTAGTCGACTGCGGTTCACGTCCCAGATCTGGTGGCTTAAAACTCACGCCGGGCATGTGTGCGTGCATGCCCAAGATCCCGAGAGGAGAATGGAGGAGATGGGATTGCGGCATGGCCATCCCCCCCGGGGGGGTGATTTCTTGCTTTCTGTCTCTATGTCTCTCTCTGTCTGTCTGGCAAGCGCACACGCCCTATAGTGAAAAAACTCTCAAAAAAAAAAAAAAAAAAGAAATATCCCCACCCAAATAAGTTTAATCATTAGAGGAATTAAAAAAAACTACATTTTAGGGCCAACAGATGGCATAGTGTTTAAGGCACTGGAGCCCATAAGACTGACTATGGTTTGATCCAGAGACTTGAAACTCATGCTGGGCTTATGTGCATGCATGCCCAAAATCCTGAGAGGAGGACAAAGGAGAAGGGATTACAATGTGACCACTCCCTGGGGAGAGATTTCTCACTTTCTGTCTCTCCAGCAAGTGCTCAAGCTCTGTAGCAAAAATTTCCCTCTAAAAACAAAAACAAAATAAAACAAAAAAACCCCCCACAAAACTACATTTTTTGATTTTTCCTTTTAAAAAAAGTTTTTATAATCATTAATGGCTTAATCAAATTTGAACTTATTCACAAACTTGAATAATATGTTTTTTTTTTTACTTGATCATTATATATTTTGTTTCAGGAGCCAATTCTTTTTTTTTTTTTTCTATTGTAATTGAGATTTATTGGTTGTGTGGAGGATCAGTACAGACATTTCAATTTGTACCCAATTCTTAACATACATACCAAAAATTTAAAAAGCCCAGTATCATGATTCTTTGGAAGTTATTCCAGTGACATTCCAGTTTCAAATTTGTAGGCAAATTTTCCTTAAGAGGATATTAAGTGCCACTGTCTTCAAATGTTGAAAGCTGTTACGTAAGTCCTGCCAAATCACAACGTAGTATCATACACATTACATACTCAAATTCCAATCTTTCACAGGACATTAACTAAATGAGTAGTAAAACTGGACTGCCACAACCAAAGATGTTACAGAGTGCACACAATTCTCAACAACTGAAGAGTGGTTTCCTTTAGGAAACAATAGGACTAAAAAACATAATAGAAATAATTTAAAATATTCAAGACACATTAAATGTATACCTGTGACTCCAAGCTGCCATTTAGTATGCTTTGTATTTAGGATATAAAAACTATCCACCTACCCCCCACCTATGGATGTTACGCTGACACGCAAGATAGTCAAAGCCTCCTATAAGTCAATATCTCACTATTTTCTGGTTGTACCAAAAAATAAACAATCAGTAAATGATAACACCTCTTAAAAAAGCATTTATTTAAAAAGTGGGATACGGGGGAACCAGCAGTTAGCGTAATGGCTATGTCGCTGGACTCCCACGTAGTCAACTGCGGTTCGTGTCCCGGACCCGGTGGCTTAAAACTCACGCCAGGCGCGTGTGCGTGCGTGCCCAAGATCCCGAGAGGAGAATGGAGGAGAAGGGATTGCGGCGTGACCATCCCCCCTGGGGGGTGATTTCTCGCTTTCTGTCTCTATGTCTCTCTCTGTCTGTCTGGTGAGCGCACGCGCCCTATAGCGAAAAACCTCTCCAAAAAAAGAAAAAAAAAAAAAAGTGGGATACGGTGGGATTCCCTTAGGAGCCAATTCTCACCAGACTCATACAAACCAGATTTTGAATATATAAGTTTTGTGAATTATGCTTTTTTCTTAGCATGTAAAGGGAACTGCCATAATGCCAGGGAAGAAGAGAGTAAAATAAGAAAAATAGTTCATTTATATCTGCTTAATAATATTTCTTTTTTTTCCTATTTTTTGAATAATATTTCCTAAATTAATGGAGAGACTGTGGTCAAGTCTCTGTTCCTTTTGGACAGAATGTGTATAAATATTGCCATATTTGGAATCATGGACATTCTATAAATTTTTTTATTCAAATGTTCACAATATTTTCTCATAACTTTAGAGGATGAAAACTAAAAAATGAAATAAACAGATCATATTGCATTAACCAAGATCTCTATATTTATTCAATTACCCATAAAATTATTCTGTAGCATGTAATTATTTTGATTTTCCTTTTTACAACGACTTTCTCTAAGACTAAAGGAAAACATTTTAAAGAATCATTTATTCAATTTTATTTCTTCTTATTATTATTTTGTAAATTTGACCAGAGAAAGAGAGAAAGGGAAAGTGAGAAAGCAACTTGCTGGGTCTGAGGCTCGAACCACAGCAGGACATGTGAAGTCCCGCACACCAACCACAATGCCACCAACTGGCCCCTTTTTTATAAGATTTTATATATTTTAAGACAAAGAAAATTTCAAAAAACAGGTTAAGTTGTAATGTCTTTTGTGGTCATTGAATAGTATAATATTATTGTCTTTTCAAGTCATTAAGAACGTCCTCCTTTGTAATCTTGGTCCATGAGTCAGGGATTTTACCAAGACCAGTGAATTTTTTCTCATATTTCTCTTCTAGCTTTGATCTGAAGTGGCAGACAAACCACTTCCAATATGGCTGGCGAGGGGGATTCGGGGGGATGCTCCCTGAGACGAGTCTGGGGTGATGCTCCATGTGGCGTAATCCCCCCCTGCTTGCCGGTAGGTCTTAAATGGAATCCTCCGGTCATCGCTCACACGAAAATAATCATCACTTGCTACCAAACTAGTGCAGAAATCAACAGAAAAGTTGTCTGTTTTGTACCATTTCCATCCATAGACAGCCTGCGGACGGTGGAAGGGAACACTGTGGTCTCTGTCGTGTGTAGGAATTGTGTTTGTACAAATCGCTCCACAGAAGGGACATTGTTTCCAGCAGCCACAGAGCTGTTTGGAGAGCATTTCCTCAATTTCAGAAGCCATCGTTTCTACAGCCCTCACTTTTTCTTTTAAAAAATCCTGTTCTACCGTCTTCATTACAGAATCCAACGCTGCACTCATGGTTTCTTTGAGAAAATCAGTATCTTTTATCTCCTGGTGTTCAATGTTTATTAGTTCTTCTCGGGGAAAGACAAACTTGCTTCCCAGATGATCACAGAAGAAATCCAGCCACTCAGATGCGGTGCTGCTTTTATCTTTAGCTACTCTTGTGGAGTCATGAATGGCAGAGAGGATAGCATTCTTGATGTCCTCTAAAGTTATTTTTAAGGAAGTCTTGATATTTTCTGCTCCTTTGTCTGAATAATATTTTATAATTTGGTTTTTAACATAATGCCTAAAAAATAGTTCTGAGTTATGAATGTATTTCCAATAACTATCAAAATTTTCTTCCTCAGCCAAAGAGATGAGAATATGTTTCTCAAGATTAGACCGGTTTCCATTTAATGCAGGGCAGTTAGCTCTTAGTTCTCCAGCACAGTTTAGTATTAATTTTCCTGATATGGTGGCAGAAACAGCAGGAGTGAGCTTATGCCACAGAAAATCAACAAACGTTTTGATGGAGGTTGCTCCTTGGCAGGAGATCTTAAAACTCATGAAGAAATCATCTTTCTTGTTTTCTAGATAGTGTACAGGATCATTTGCTCTCTTGAATGCCCTGTGTATTCCCTTAAACTTCTCTGCTGCTTTTTTGAATAAACACAAAGATAAGTCAATCTTGTATTGGCGTGTCAATGTGTATCTCACCTCAGTGGAGGCAGATTTCATTTCCTCATCAACTATTCTCAGAATCTCATGGAAATCACTTGGGCTGTAATCACGCTGTTGCCTCGGAATGTTGTTAATAGTTTCATTAACTCTTGTTGTGATGCACTCAGTCGTCCTGTCAATGGACTCTCTAACTCGGGCCTCTAAATGCCTTTCAATAATTAGGAATTTCTTACTCATTCTGACATGTTTGTCATAATCGATTTCAAACTTCTGTCCATAATTACTACGAAGGTTGTCTACTATGTTTTTCTCTTGTTGGAAGTATTCCCACAGGATGTTTTCAGAATCCATATCAATGTTTGGCTCTTCAACCGGAGAGAGATTTGAAGAAACTTCAGAGACCCATTTTGTCCAAAGTGGGTTGAATTTCTCATGTAACTCTTCCTCACTCATTTCTTTATCCTTCACAGTTAAAGCCAGCTTTCGGCTTCTTTCCAATATATCCTTTTCATAATCTGTTTTTTTCTTATCCAGTCTTTTTTTACTTTGTCTCAGACTAATGAGTTCATTGGCTTTTCTTCTGCTATCTGAAATTAGTCCCTCCTTCAGGTTTCTTAGCTTATTTTCAAAATTTGCTTTCCATTGAATTAGTATTTCATTGTCTGGGTCTTCATTAAAATAAGTTTCAAGTTCTTGCTTAATGGTTTCATATTTTTCTGTAACAGGAGCCTCAAGTGTGCTTCTTTCAAGTGCCACTATTTGTCCATTCTGAATCTGATTGCTTATCTTCATGTACAAGTTCAGGACATGACTCCTCAGCTCCCAGGTCCATTCATTATACTTGGTTTCCAGTTTACTCATGGCCATGACCTCTCGGGTGTTCCTGAAACTGAAAATAAAGTTCTCATTCACCAGGGCCCTCCACAAATCTTGAACTCTGAATTTTACA
>NW_006199376.1:1337800-1382788 GCF_000334495.1 Tupaia belangeri chinensis
TTGCCATTTCATCTAGCCTCTGCTCTAGTCTTCTTCGTCCTTCCATGGTTTGGTCTCTAGCTGTAACTTCTCCCACGTTCTGATGAACAAAGAGGCAACTTGGAGATATTTTCACTTGCTTCATTCTCAGAAAAGCTTGTACAACTATTTGTAGGATATCCTGCATCTCTGATGGGTTTTCTCCAAAAATGTTGATGAGAGTCAGGTTTCCAAGTCCAATGACAAAGGTAGCCAACTCATTGTCCCAATTCTGGGATTTATTATTGAGTTCTGGAGCCCGAAGTCCTTCAGTGTCCACAACAAGGACAAAGTCAAAGCCCAGTTCCTCTGCGAAGGTCTCCTCCACCTTCAGGAGCTGCATGTAGGCCCCCCGCGTGCACCTGCCTGCACTGACAGTGAACTGCAGCCCAAACAGTGCATTCAGCAGGGTGGACTTCCCTGAACTCTGCAGGCCAACAACTGAGAGGACAAATAGCCGTTTGTCTCCAAGTTTCTCAGAGACCTTGTCAAAAACAGCTGCCACCCACTTTAGAGGCACATATGACACATCCCCATCCATCAGCTCAATGGGTGCCCCAGATATCATCAGGTCTGCAGCAATCTGGGGAAGGGAGAGAAATAGGGAATCATTTATGGAGGATGCCTCTTCCAGAGCTTCATAGATCTGGCCAATTTCTCGGAGAAGTTGATCAATTCCCAAGGTACACTTGCTAATTTCTGTGGAGATGCCTTCTATCTCATTTTGCCAGGATTGCAGGGAGTTGCTCTTTGATGCCTTTTTCTGTTCCATCTGTACCAGTGACCACACGTGTCTTTGCTTTTCACGCAGCTTTTCCAAGTGTTCTGCAGTCAGGTTGTCCATAAACATACTCAGCCATTGTATGAAGTAGAGTTTGGTGTTTGTTTCTGAATATAATAGGAGAATTTGAAGGACTGATCGCATTAAATCATTGGGAGGAAAGGCTTTGGTCAATTGCTTATGATGGATTATTTGTTTTGCTGTCTCAATCTCACTCTTGTGTTGTTCAATGCTTCGATTCCCCTTTTCTCTCAGATGATAGAGTTCTTTGTCTTTCTTACACCACAGGTGCCACAGTTGTCCCTGGAGGGGTAGTAAGATTTCCTTAACTTGAGATAACTCAATTTCTTTCAATAGGGCCATTAGTGTCTGTGCCTTTTCTTTGGCTTCCTTGCAGTCTTCTTGGTTTTCATCAATAAGGAACCCATGCTTGTGAGCAATCAGGGCACAGTCCTCTAAGCTCCGTGCAGTGTCTGAGAGCTCTAGCAAACGTCTGATTGTAGTTGTGAGCTCCTGTGTTAATTCTGCTTCATTTCTATTCCTGATGCCAATTTTTACTCTTTGGCCAGAATTACTAGTCATGGTTTTTTCTCTGTCATCAAGCAAGCAGATCAAAGGTCTTGGTGACTGGAACAGGTCATGGCAAATTTTTCTGTTTTCTTTATTTTCATCAGAAGCTGACATGAGGACCACAATGAGAGAAGAGACCTCCTGCAGGAAGGTGAGCTGTCGCCGATGTTCCTTTGCATCTCCATGAAGATTGGCCTATACAGTGCCGGTGAAAAAACACATCATGTTTACGTTTAATGAGAAGCCAGTTCATGATCTGAGATTTGGAAGCCGAGAAGCCATTCCCAACTCTAACGAATGACACGATGGGGGCAGAGACTTGACACATCTGCTGATTCTTGTAACTGGTCCTTCCTTTTGCTGTTTTCTTTTCTTGCTGCCAACTTTTCCTAATTTGTCGGAAAGGCCAGAGAGAGAACTCAATGTGAGAAGTGCAGGGATTAGGCACCACAAGGGGAAGAGCAAACTGACAAATGCTAAGTTTGGTCAAAATATATTGTCTGGCAAAATCATCTGCACAGTGAAAAATTGCCATTTGGATATCCATTGGGTGAATGTGGGGCCTGGTCTCAGTTGTCAAACATTTAGCTGGACTGTCACTATCTGCAAAAAAGTCTTGATATGGATCCCAATCCTCCTTTTCTTGATTTGTGGCAGTTGAATAGATTTGGTGTTCTGTGTTTCCATTATCTTTTAAGACTAGGTATCTCAGCCCATAATCTAGCATCAATAATTTCTCCAGGAAGTAGAAGGGAAGCTCCTTTTCAGAGCTGGGGTGGGTATTGTACACAGAAGTCTTATAGATCAGATGGAAGTCAGCTCTGCTCATCCTTCTTGGGTAGTAGTTTTCTAGACCTAAATGCTGAAATAAACTTCGAAATGCTTCATTTTCAATCACTTCCTTTTTGTTACTTTCATTACCTTTAAGTTCATGGGGCTGTTTTTTACAATCTAAGAGCCTTTGCAATTGCATTCTCATTTCATCCATTTGCAAAGAAGAAACGGTGGCTTCATAATCCCCATCAATGAGCAATCTCAAACCATTCTCTAGGCTTTCCCAATCATGTGCTCCATATTTGCTGAGGACTTGTGCTACTTCTTTACACAATGAGGGTCCCATGTGTTGTCTCATTAATGACAAGCGCTGCATTTTCTTTTCTGAAGAAATAGCTCTGACTCCAGCAGTGGCAGTCAGACCTGTGAGTACAAGGAATGCCTGAGCCCTGGCACTGCTAAATTTTTTGAGCTCCTGGTATTTATCGTGGGCAGTTTGAATTTCACGCAGTAGAAAGTTTAACTCATCACACCCTAGACGATGCTGAAATGTCTTGTTTACCACATGATATCCTGCACCAGCTGCAATGCAGAGTAGCAAGAGCTGGGTGTCTGGCTGGTCTGTTTCTTGGAGATAATTCAAGAAGCTGCTGAGAGCCAAGCTGACATCACAAGTAGCTTTTTGCTCACTTTCCTCCACATTTTCTGGGGACTCAGATCTAACTTTCATTTCCATGAGTTCATTCTGGGTCTCTTTTAAGATTTTAATTAATTCAGAAATTTGGGAGATTTTAATTTGTTCTTGTTCTGACTCTGACTGGCAGATCCACTGCATGATGGCGTGAGCCTCAGGAAAGTTTGTCACGCTGTAGATGTGTGGATCCAGGAGGCTGCGCAACTGAGATTTAATGAACTTTGTATTGTAACCTGAGGATTTCTTGTAGAAATCGACAGTGTTTACTAGATAATTCTGCAGATTCCAATCTGTGAGGCATATGTTAATCCAAATGTCATAAGATTTTACTTTTTGGCTTAACATTTGCATGAAATTGATGAGTTTTCTAAGCTGTTCCTCAGGATCAGATATTTCCCAGTGTTTGACATCCTCCAGGAAAAGCTTAGTCTCTTCCCTAGTGCTCAGGAATTCCTCTCCATCCTGGATGTCAGCTTTGAGATTAATCAGATCTACGTAGCTCTCTTTCAGGAAGTTAGCCAGGGTAACAGGATTCTTAAAATCAGTTCTGTGGCTGGAGAGGATGATGTCCCAGATGGGCACTAGCTGAAGTCCCCGGTCAATGACACACCAGGTTTGATTGCTGGCAACGAGGCCAGCTTTCCATTGGACAAGGTCATCTGCTTCTGGTGGGCCACCTGTGTGGGCCACTGATAACTGCATGTTAATTTGGAGATTCTGGAACATTTTCATCTCTGTGTCTGTTTGTGAATGAGAGTCTGACACATTCATACCACCAGCAACTTTCACTCCAAAGCCACTGTAGCCTCCCCTTATGTAACTGTCCAGAGCCTGTGCTGACTGCTGTCTCACTTCTGCCAACTGCTCTTGTTGGAAACCCTCTGAAACGGCCTTCCACCAGTAGATTCCTCCCAGGTGCAGAGGCCCTTGGTTAGCATGAGAACCAAACCTGTGAAAGAACTTTTCAGTTCTGCGCATCAATGAGGAGAATCTGTGTGGACCTGCATTTGGATCCAGAAGGTCTTCCATGCGTTTCAGTTCTTGGAGGGCAGCCTTGGAGAATTGGAGCTGATCAATAGAAAAGTGGAAGGAGACTATGGGGATGTACTGAAACTTCATTGAGCAAAAATATGAGTGCTCAGAACATGATCGTTTGGATTCCTTAGATTCTGAATGTTTGTTGTAATCTGTTCCAGCTTCTAGACTAAATCCCCAACCTCCACCCTTGATGGAGGCAGTTAGACTAAAGCCCAGCTTTTCCATATTCTGAGTAAACATGGATTGTGCTTGGGAAGATGTGAATTCCTTCGTTTCCGTTCGTGTGTGCTGCTCAGGGCCAGAGAGTGAAAAGTCCTTGGGGACACTGAGTAACTTTTCTCTCCTCTCAATCAGTTCACTTTGGTGATGGGTTTTATAAATTCCCTGCAAGGCCAGCCCTCCAGATGCCCATGTCAATAGCTCTTTGTCTGGTAGGTTTTGCCTCTGGCACATTGTCCCTTCTATTAGAGGTGGACTTCTCTGCACCTCTCCCATGACTTCCCTTAGAGGCTTTTGAGGGGGTAGCCTGTATTCCTCAGTAATTTCCAGTGGTCGCTTCAGGTCTGGATTTTTCCTCATTGCTTCTTCCATTTGTTGCCCTCTTTCTGACTGCAATTCCTTCAGTTCCTGCAGTGCCTGTTCTGCTTGCTTCTGCTTTTTCTGGGTTGCCCTGTCCTGAGACTCCTGTAAGTCTGAAAGGCTGTGTGACAGGGTAAGCAGCTTCTCCAGGGCCTTTTTCTCCCATGGATGTTGTGTGTGGGATTTCAGCTTCTGCAGGTCATTTTCTTCCAGGTGTTGTAAGGCCTGGGCAGAAGTCACACCCAGGTGTTCCTTTAGAATGGGCAGCCAGTAATCAACAGATAGTCCCACTTCTGTCAGCATCTCTTGGAGATTTTGGCTCCTTTTAGTGCTGAGTGGAGGCTCGGCTGGGGAATGTTGTGCTGTGGCCATGGCTGTGTGAAAAACAGACACTGTTTGCTTACTGTCCTGACCTTGGCAAGTGTCAGGCATATGGCCAGAATGGTAAGTGTACTGATGACACAAGTCTTCAAGTATTTTTTTCTTCTCTTTAATTGTTTTAACACATATTTTAAAAACTTTTTATCTTCAAGCAAGACATCATAGTTGGTGCTTTCATTCTGGACAGTGTTTGTAGTTGGCAGGATGAGTAGCAACTTATTATGGCATTTTCTTCTACGGAGAATCAATTCTGTGGAGAACATTAAGCTGATGGTTAGAGTTAAAAAACATACATGAGTTTGACAGCTAAGTATTTACTTTTCAAAATATTTATTATTTTCTATTACATTTAATCCCATCTATATAGTGTATAACATTTCTTTTTCTAGCATGAATTATCATGCATATCAGTTAAGACAAAGACATTACTATACATATCATCAGCAACAAATAGCTTTTAATTTTTTCAGATTATTATTGGTTTTTATATTTTTATTCTTCTTTATTTTTTTTAACATTCAACATTAAACATTTCTCAGACCTGTCCAATTGAGAATACTATACATGTTATCATTAACAGGTAGTAAATCATTTTTGTTTCCCTTAAATGTCAATCATCTCTATTGGTATTAACTTTTAAAACAAGGGTAATGCCCCTAATTCATTACTTTTCTTCTATTAGATTCTGTGTAAACTGTGCTGCCTGACTCCCCTGCTGTCTCCCTGTTACTTTTTCTTGGGTTATTCAATGATATTTATATTCTCTCCCACCCTTTTTAATGATCTGATAACCTGGTTAATGCTTGTTACTTCTCACTCCTCATAAAGCCCTAGTTAATGTCATTTTCTAAAATATGAGTAAATAGTACTGATGTCATCCACATCTGTGTATGTAGATTTAAGTGCTTCTCTCTATCAAATATTTCATCATTGTTATGTTTTATGCTAACTTCCTTCAGGATACATCCCTGGACGGAAAATTAGACACCATTTTACAAGCTTCAACTTCATACACTATTCAGGTTTCCTTTCCTTTTGTCATTTCTATTCCACTCAATAGCTGTACCGTATTTCCTGTCAGTGGGTGACCTTATTCTCTCTTCTGTCCTAAGGCGAATTCACTATACCATGCCTTTTCAATGTACTGTCTTACACCTAACTCACTTTTACTCCTTTTCCACTCTTCCTCAGTTCTCCCTTAGATTTGAGCTTGATAATTTATTAGATTGTTGTAAAAGTCATCTTATCTTCTGTGCTTTGAATGTCTTCCCCCTCCAAAAAGAAAAATGAAAATTGACTTGCCACTGTAATAGAAGTAAGAGTTGGAAATTTGAGACATGACGAGACAATGAGGGCTGCATCCCGATGGGTGTTATTAGAGCCATTATGAAAGGGCAAGTTTGATCCCATTTGCCTTCCAGCTTTGTCCTTCCTCCCTTCTCATGTGATGAAACCAGAAGTTCCCTCCTAGATGCTTGTGCCTTCATTTTGTACTTTCCACCTTTCAGAACTGTAAGCCAGTCAATTTCTAATTTTCAAAAAATATCCAGTCTCCAATACTGTATTATAACAACATAAAATGTTCTAATACAATAATTGAATCTGGTTCACTAAGTGGACTGTTGCCATAATGAATACCTAACACTGTGGAAGAGGCCTTGGAACCAGGTGATGAACAGAGACTAAATGAATTGGAAGAAGAACCTAGCAAAAAGCTGTATTTCTGTGAATGGAACTTTAAGGGCAGTTTTATTGAGGACTCAAAAGAAAGAACTCTCTGAAACTTCTTAAAGATCACTTACATGGCTGTGATCTTTAGTCTAACTCACCTATTTTTAAATCACAGAGGGAGTATGCATAGAAACAGAGAAAGAGAGGGAGGATGCGACCTGCAACAAGGCATGGTCATGCCATGATCTCTTCTCCATTTCTTCAACTTGTTGGGATTTTGCAGACACTTGCATACCTGCCTGACATGTGTTTGAAGCTACTGTGGTCAGCAGCTGAATTGCTATCTGCCAGTGTGCTCTGGTTCCCTTAACTATTCTACAATGGGACCAGCTTTAGGTATATTCTTACATGGTAGAGTTAGCATAAAAAATGTTAAATCAGATGTGTACTATAGACATTTCTTTTTACATGCACTGAAGAGCAAACAAATAACTGCTAGCTTATGCATTTAACCACAGACTTGACAACTTTTAAAAATAAAGCTATTGAAGGACTAGAGAAGAAGAAATAAACCCAGACATTGAAAATAGATGCTTACAGGAGCCAGCGGGTGGCACGGTGGTTAAGATGCTGGATTCTTATGTGGCCACCGGGAGTTTGAGTCGCAGACTGACCCTGTGACTGGAAATTCTTGCTGGGTGGGGAGTGGGGACTGTGGTGTGTCTATCTCCCTTGGGGGAAGGTGATTTCTCATTTTCTGTCTCTCTGTCTCTCCGTTCTGTGTACACACCCTAAAAGCTAAAATTTCTTGATATCCCATGCCCAGCATGATTTTCAAACTGCCATTCTGGGACTTGAACTGGTTGGCCCTCTGGGAGTTCAGGGTTATAAACACCACACTGCCTGTTGATCCCAGGCTTGAGTTTTTTACTGCTGTATAAGAAATAAGCACACATTTAGTAGTTTAAAGCAACACATATTTTTAAAGATTTCGTGTATTTGTTTATTTTATTTTGTTATTATTTGAAGATATTTTTGCTATAGGGCACGTGTGCTTGCTAGATAAAAAGAAAGAGATAGAGAAAAAGTGAGAAATCAGCCCCTGTTGGAATGAGCATGCCACAATCCCTTCTCTTCCATTCTCCTCTTGGGATTTTGGTCATGTACACACATGTGCCTGGTGTGAGTTTCAAGCTGCTGGGTCTGGGATGTGAATTGTGTTGGCCATGCGTGAGTCTAGCATCTTAACCACCACACCACCTGATGGCCCTAAATCTCATGTACCTAGTAAGCCCGTAGTCCATGCATAGTCCTGTTCTGTTCTCTGCTTTAGGATCTCACTAGATGGTTAATAAGCATGGACTATGGAAGTGGGAAGTTGTGGTCTTACAGAGATTTGGCTGGTTTTATCATTTATTTATATATTTGGCCCCTCCAAACCACATTTTGAAATTTGGTTTGTTTTGTAATTGTGTTAGATCATGGAACCTGTGGTATGTAGTAGGAACATGGAAACTCTATCTTCTAGGTGTGACTTATGCCTTTATAAAAGGGCAAGTTTTGACCTCGTGCCTCTGTCATTCCGCTTTCCTCATATGGCATTGTGGAATTTCAGTCTCTTGGAGGACTTTTGCCAGTTGTTGATGATCTTGGCCTTCCTATCCTCTGGAACTGTGAGAAAATAGCTTTATGTCCTTCATAACTTACCCACTTTCAAGGAACACTTTATTTTACCAGGACAATTGAATTAAGACAACTGAGAAAAGATATGCTTTCAAACTCTAAGGTTGTTGGCGCAAATTTATCCTTACAACTGTAGAAGTGAGGCCCCTATTTTTCTGTCGACCATTGTCTAGTGACCACTTTCCACATGGCAGCTTACTTCTTCAAAGTCAGCATGGAGGAATTTCTTGTTCTCATGTATTGACATGGAGGCTTGCAGGGCCAGCATATTGCATAGTGGTTACATTGCTGGACTCCCACTTAACTGACTGCAATTCAAGTCTGAGACCTGATGACTCTAAAGTCATGCTGGGCATGTGTGCTTCCATGTGCAAATTTCAAGAGGAGACAGGAGGAGAAGGGTCGGTGGCATGGCCTTCCCCGGGGGGTGATTTCTGGCTTTCTACCTTTTCAGCGCCCTTAACCACCATGCTACCTGCCAGCACTTTGCTTTCTGTCTGTCTCTGGTGGGCATATGTGTCCTAGAGCAAAAATATCTCTTAAAAATAATGCAGACTTGCAAAATGTAATCATGGGATTCTATACTATCATCTTTTCTGTATTCTGTTAACTAAGAATATGTCACAGGTCCAACTTAGACTTAACAGAGGTGGTTACAGTGAATCATGGGCACCAGGAAGTGAGAAATCATTGAGCAGTCATGTTAGAGGCTGTCCATTATAACCTTCCCTCCCAGTAACACCCCCCCCCAATGGTTTATGTCCCTTCCAAATGGAAAGTAAATTAAACTCCTCCCACAGAAGAATGTCATATCAGTATATATGAACTTGAAATCCAAAATGTCATTTTCCATATCACCTGCAGGAATAGCTGAAACTTCCAGGTGAAAACTATTAAGTATCCAACCAGGGACACAGTGGGTCTCAATCTCTGGACCAGTGAAATTAAAGAAAAAGTTGTCTGTTTCCAGTATGCTTAACATACAGAGATGGAACTGAGATAGCATAACAGCTGTAGGTTCTCTGATTCTAAAAGGGAGAAAATGGAAGGTAAAAGGAATCACTTGTTTATGATGACTCTGAAATCTACCTGTGAAAACCACAGTTGCAGTTTCATTATTAGTTTTCAAGATCTGAGTGCAATTCTTCATAGGTCTTGGTTCTACTCACTAGCCTCTGCATTTTTCTCTTTATTTCTCCCAAAGAGTAGCATATATTGACAGGCCAGCAATTTTATCTGTCTTCTTCCTGCCAGTCAAAGTCTTTTTGGGAAGAGGGTCAATGTCTTTTTTCATTTTGTGCTCTCTCTCTCTCTTTCAGCTTCACTAGAACTTGTGGGTTTTCTTTGTTACCCACAATAGAACAGTGAAGTTCTCTCAATCAGACAAAGTCCACATCAATATCATTTGTAGGTGCTTTTTAAATGTTAGCCTCCTGGTGGATGATGAAGGGACAGGGTACTGAAGCTTCCGAGAGGACTTCTGGCTTAATTGATATCTGTGGGTTACACTCTTATTCTCTGGAAAGCATCCTATGAGTGTATGATCACTCTGTTCCATGATATTTCTGTTTTTAGCAAAAAAATTTTACAATCATATCCAACAGAGATACATCACTGAATTTCTCTCTCTCTTTCTCTTTCTGTCTCTCTTTTTGCTATAGTGTGTGTGGAACTGCCAGAGAGAGACAGACAGAGAAAGTGAGAAATCATCCCCAAGAGGATGGCCATGCCTCAATCCCTTCTCCCTTGTTCTCCCCTTGGGATTTTGGGTACACACACACACTGGGTGCCCAGTGTGATTTTCAAGCTGCCACATCTGGGTCTGGAACAGTGATTGGTCATGTGGTATCTAACTGCCTTAACCACCATGCCACCTGCTGGCCCTGTCACCGAATCTGTCAATTCTAGTCTGTTTTGCCTTTTGGAGAAGCTGAGCAATTCAAACTTATGTAACTTTTTTATTTTTAATTGTTGTTCAGTAATTCTTTTCTCAATGTAATCTCTTTGTGTTCACATATTCTTTTAAGCAGCATGAAGAAAGTAGGCAGTACCTTTAACTCCTTCTCTGGACATCTTACTGTATAACCAATTTTATCACTTACGAATTCTGCTTTGTATGTAACTCTTGGACATAATGTTGTAAGATGTCCTACATGGCAAGAATTCTGTTTCTCCTCTGTCCAACAACCTGTCCCTCACTGTCTTCTGACTTCTTACTGCGAAACCCTTGAAGTTAAGTTTCTACTAGTAACCTATCCAAAGCAATTTAGATGTTCTGTGTTGCACTTCTCAAAATTCTCCTAGCCTCCATCCACCTGTCTGTTCAGAGAAATTTCCATGTTTATAAGTATTTGTTAGAGCAGCACCCAACTTCTAAGTACCAAATATCTGAGTTATAATTGTAACAAATTACCACGAACTTAGGGTCTTAAAACAGCACAATATACCATAATTTCTGTCAAAGGGCCAGGGATGGCTTAGTGGGGTCTTCTGCTCAGGTTTTATAGGTTACAGTCTAGGTATTAGGTGAGCTTTATTCTCATTTGAAGGGTTGACTGGAGAAAACCCACAGCCAGGCTCATACATGTTGTCATAATTCACTTATTTTTGGTTGTAAAACGGAGGTTCTCATTATCTTGCTGGCTGGTATCCAGGGTTTCTCTCAGCTCCTGGAGGTTGCTCATAGATCCTTGCCTCATAGCTCTTTCCATAGACCCTTTCACAACATGCTAGTTTACTTATTTTAGCCACCAGCAAAAAAATAATCTGCATTAAGGATCGTCAATTCTCCTTTTTAAGGATTTTGACCTGACTGAATCAGACCCCATAAGATACCTTTCCTTTGAGTTATCTCACAATCAGTTGTTCTGGGTCCTTATTGCTTCTGAAAAATTATTTTGTCTTGGCCATAGTCCATTGGCTAGAGAAGTGGAGAGCATTATACAAGGCACGAATGATGGATCCTCCCTTGCCTATCTGTCCACAGATATTCCAGTATTTCACAGACTGTAGTTTAACAAATGTTAACTACTTCCATCCTTTAATATTTTAATACTCCATCTGAAAAGGACAATCTTATTTCCCAGTGAGATCTGGGAATCGCATAGTTAAATTCCCATGCAAGAGAAGTAGGACCTAAAGGAGTTTGACACCATTAAACAAAGGGAGAACCCCAGTCTATTATCTCTAGTTTACAGATAGTTGCATTTCTTACAGTTTAGGAAAAGGTGGAGAGATTAGCCATTATTGGACCACTAGAAAAACTAAAGCAAAAACTTACTAAGAATGAATGTTCATATTGGGCTCCAGGGAATTTTTCAGTGCAAGAAGTAGAAATACAGAGAGCAATAAAGACAGACACATTGCCTTAGGGAGTGTAGCTTCATGGAAACAGTCAGGCATGGCTGTTATTTGGGAATACTTTTTTAACCTTTAAGATAGGCTCTATCAGACCTAAATTAATGTTTAGCTGGCAGAAGGAACTTGAGGCTTTGGAAACTCAGGCTATTGCAGTTGGGATATTTCTGGTATTTAGTTGAGATATTCAAAGCCTTTGACCACCAACAGACTGGGCAGGAACCAAGAGGTACAATAGAAGCTGGAGCAAGTTTTTCCTTTAAGTTTTGTTGAGTTAGAATTCTCAGGGCTGTCACACGAAAGACACAGACCTGGGCATGTAGGAAGGAGGGTACAATCTTCACTGATCATTGTCTCCACTGGATGACCTGGTTCACATGTGGACCAACACTGTTCTGGTACTGGGAACTGTGGAGTCAGTGTGAGTCCCACTGCACTGTCAGATCTTCTCTTTCTTTGAATGAGTATGCTCTGCTGGGCACTTGCGAGAGTGAAATGAGTCAGAAGACATTTTTCACTATGACCTTCAGTGAGGAGAGCTGGCAGTCCTTTGATTAAAAATATGCTCTGTAAGTCTTTTGGGAGCATCAGTTTATAAAGATACCACTTTGATCACCAGTGAAAATGGAGCAAGTAAGATTTGATAACAGAGAAAGAGCGATATGGAAATTAATTCATATCTTTACTCCTCACCAAAGACTGAGTTTCTGGTAGTTATGGAGCCTACTAAAATGCCCTCTACTGAGGATTAGTGCAAAGGCATTTACCAGGTGTTTATCATTTCAAAGCATGCTTGTTCTACCCAAAAGGCAGTTAGCTTTACAGTTAGGAATTACTAGGAAGCCACTTCATAGTAATAATGAGTCAATTATTTTAAAGTAGTTGCTCTTATTGTTATGTAATTTCCTTGAGACTTTGTTTTTCCTTTTCTCTTTTTTTCCCCCTCAGTGTGGATTCCTAGCTTAACTTTCAAAGATTCTGACAGGGGGTGAGGTGGGGGGTGAGGGGGTGTCTAGCTATTGTTCAGGAATTACCATTTTTATAAACATGCATAAATTTACATTCCTAACTGCTACCAAGTGCTCAGTCACATTTTGAATAGAAACTAATTTAAGGAGATGTTTTTAGAGAAGGAAATGTAGAGTACAAAAAAATACATTGCCATTCTAGATGGCATAGATGGAAAAATAACTCATTGGGTATTTCTTGCACCCTAGTCTCCAACTGCAGTATTCTTTCTGGCTGAATATATGCAGGAATACACCTCTTGCCTCGACAGCTATGCTAAGTAGAATGTTCAAATGTAGGTGATTTAGATTTGAATCTCAAAGGATAAAGAAATGGAAGGGATGAGCTGTAAAGAGATGTGAAGGAAAGCTCTAAAAGTGCTGCCGACTCTGACTCTCAGAGTTGTGATTTCTAGGGGGAGAGATCAGAGCAGATATGGTAGAAAAATGATCACAGGAACAAGTAGAAGATCATTTCCCTGAACTCGGTATAACCTGATTCTTCATATTGAAAGTATACGTCAAATGTTGAATAGAATAAATGTTACTATTTATCAATACTAGTATGCTGATTATAATTATTACTACTATGTTTAGAAATATCTTACCATAGGGCTTGCACATGGCAAGGAGATTAATGTGGTTGGATCCTAAATACCTCCTGGGTGGTTTGAGTTTCGACCCAGTGGCTTGAATGACAGGCCAGGTTCTTGTGTATGCATGCCCACTATTCTGAGAGGAGATGGAGAAAAGGAAGTGTGCCATAGCCAATCCCTGGGGAGGATGATTTCTGCTCCCCCCCTCTCTTGTGGCTACTGCATGTACCCAATAGAAACTAAGAAAGAAAGAAAAAGGAAGGAAAGAAAAAAGGAAGGGAGAAAGGATAAAAAAGAACTAAGAAAGAAAGAAGATGAAAAAAAAGAGAGAAGAAAGAAAGAACGAGAAAAAAGATGTTACCATATTTTATTTTCTCAGAATAAAGTAATGGGTAAATAAATGAACAAACTGTGGTATTTACAGATAAGTTAAAACCAGACTGTTATGAAGGCCCTGACAGAAGCACTGGAGACTCTGGCATATTACAGCACTACCACTGATATTCCTATAAATCTGATTTGGATATTAAGATTATATATCAACCAAATTAGAGAAGAAGCAGGTGTTTCTAATGATTACATAACTATTTGTACAAGGTAAAAAAAATAGAAAAAATCTAATTAAAATTCCATCAGTTTCCATATAAGATTTAGTGTTGAATGGATGAGGAAAATTTGTATTTGTGGTGAACATGGTGAGAATGAATCCGTGCAAAATTAGAGGAAATTATTTTTGAATGTATCAGAAAATGACGGAGAGTAGTCATGACAAGCCTACAAAGGAGATTATATCTTAAATAATAGAATAATAAAATGGACTAACTCTCAGTCAGTAGGAAAAACAATCCAATGCAACCAGGAAATATGGATATGCATGAAATAAAATGGCAGAAATAAGCCAAAATTTCCTTTCCTAGGTGTAAGAAAATATGCAAGATATGTCCCTGAGAATGTTCATGAGACTATTTGTAAAAGTCACAAACTGGAACCAACCAAATGTCCATCCACATCCATACCGGCAAATTGTGGTATATTCATACAATGGAATATTATACAGTAATAAAAATGAATACCAAAGCTACACACCACTATGGTTAATCTCACAGTATTAAGTTGTGAGAAAAAAGCCAAACACAAATACATACTGAGGACAGAAGTCTGACTGATTTTTCATAGTTTCTATAATCCTTTCCAGAGGGCCTGGCAGGAGTCACACCCACAAACTTAAACAGATCATTTTGACATATTGATAACAGGATTCTTCCTACATCCTGTCCCTGGCATAGTATCTTTGTGATGTATATTAAGCCTCCTTATCTCTGTGAAGTGCATTCTTTTCTGATCTCAGCAACCTCTCTTTTCCAATCACCAACTTAAGAACCGTAAAGGGACATATAATCTACAAGCCCTCACTTCCGCAGGTCCCGCCTTTTTGGGCTAGACCAATGGAAAAGCTCCTCACTAAATTCCAAACTCTGTGTCTAGCTCTCAAAATGAAATAAAAGGAACCCCTGCACTTGATCACCCCAAGAAAGGCATGTTTTACCTCCTCTCTGGGCCTGTCACTCATATTCTGCTTAGAAATAAGCTGCATTAATTATTATTTTTATAGTTAGTTATTTTCTTCAACAAGATGGTGACCGTGAAGGGACTAGAGAGGAACCAGAAATCTTCCAAAGGGTTGCTTTGAACCTGGTGGCTGGTACCAGGAGTGGGCCCTTTGTGCCCTCTCTGGCTCCAAGCCTCTCCTGGTGGGGGGTGGGGCAGAGATTCATTAAGTTCTCTGGCCTGGACCTCCCAAAATTTGGTAGATGGTCTGGTTTATGTCTAAGCTGGTTTTGCTTGTTTGTCTCCCTTTTATTTGTCTTTCTGTTTTGGGTAACCCAGGTTTGCTCCCCTCTGAGCAAGGGATAGTGGTTTGCTCCCTCTCAGCAAGATGTTTTGTTCCCATCTGAATGGGTAGTTAGGAAAACCAAATATATGAGGGTGTATTAATTATTTTTAAAAAAGGAAAAAAAAAGGTGTATTCTATAGGGTCTTCCTCCTATAACTTCTTAAAACTGCTTCAGCTGTCTGGTGTACATTTACTGAGCTGTCTTATTCTTAGACAAATGAGAGAGTGAGCCTCTCAGCTCTGAAGATAAAGGCACTTGCTCCACCCTTTGAGTAGGCACCCCAGGCGACTAGGAGCCAAATGGGGGGTGTCTGGAGTGGGGGGGATTTTCTCCTCCTAGGACCAGTAGCTGTGCTATAGGGAATCCCAAGAATAATACATAATAGGCCCAAGCAGCGTTTGGGTCCACTTCAAGGGTACTAAATTCTTGAAGGGAACTGAGACATGTAAGATGAATGATCTCGAAATGAGAGTGGCATTTATTGGAAAGATGGTTCAAAAATGCCACATACTGGTCTGCCACATTAAAATCCTTAGATTTCCACAGGCCGGTTTCTCTTTTTCAAAATGTATAAACATTCATATAAAAGAAGGGTGGGGGAGATAAGCATGGGAAATAAGACATCTACAGTTTAAAAGGAGCAAAGAGGACGAGCCCTTTCGGACACCACAGTGAGCTTTATGTATGACATCTATGGTGCTTTGACCTGCAGGTATTTAGATAAATGGGAGAAACTTACAAAAGGCGGTGTTGGTTAGAATTTTCTCAGCCAGGAGCTTCTCTATTCCTACTTAAATCTTTTTGTGTGCTAAGTTAGAACATCTGGATATCATGTCCAAGAAAAAGATGAGATTGCCACTTTAATTGTTATTAAAATTCATTAAAAAATGGTAAAATTTAACTCCTTACAAAAAGTTAACAAAAATTCGAGACTGTCTTGAAAAGTAACAGCTGAAATTGAGAATGCACCTAAAACTCCCCTTGTCCGGATGATTTCTGTCTTTTCCTATCTCCTCTTTCACCAGAAATAAACTTGGGAAAGACACATTTTGGCAGATTGGTCAACATAATAGTTATTGTCAACAAACTCAAATCTTGTTCTGAAGCAGGCAAGGACTACATCTTGGAGTGCTTCCATTATAAACTGTTAAATTCCTATGACTGGACTAATCTTGGAGCATCTCCATTATAAACTGTTAAATTCCTATGACTAATAACTCAGGGCTGATAGCTGTCTAAGGTTTCTGGCCACCAGCAAACTTACTGCCCCTCCCTGGAGCTACAGGATAACCTGAAAACCTTGGGAGAATTTGTAATAGATTACTACTTTGAATAGATTAGTACCTTGAATAGATTAGTCTTCCTGCTTCTCTGCCTCTTCCCTTTGACACTGCCATAGGGCTTCTCTGAGCCTGAGACCTCCCTTAGCTAAGTCCCCCATAAAAGATCATCTCCAACTCCCAATGGGGGCAGGAGATTCAGAGTGCTAACTCCTCCGTGTCTCCTGACGTAATAAACAGTTCTCCTAATCTCTCCACGTGCTGCTTTCCATTCCTCGGGTTCTGAGCCCATTCCCCACCCTGAGACCTCCCCTTCCCTAATTCCCTCATAAAAGGTCATGTCCAACCGCCCCCAGTGGGGGCCCAGAGATTTAGAGCGTTAACTCCTCCACCCTCACCTGCATAATAAACAGTTCTAATCTCTCCCAGTGCTGCTTTCCATTCCTTGGCGTCTATTTTTCTGCAACATAATGTTAGAAAATTTTCAGGTAATTTTAGATCTTAAAAGGAATTATGCTATGGTAAATTAATATTGGTAAAATACTTGTCATGTCTTAAGTTAAATACTTTGATTAATATAAACTGTAAAGTTTTGCACTTGGCTTCTATCTCTTAAAGAGAGAAAAAAATTGGGGGGAGTTTATAGGATAGTTTTTTTCTACCTTTAGAAAAAGTGTTAAAAAAATAGTTGGTATATTACAAATCAAGTTGCTCATTTATAAAAATTAAGGTGATGGGGAGTGCAGGTGGTGTGGCGGTTAAGATGATGAACTCCCACTTGGTTAATAAGGGTTCAAGGTCTGGACCTGGCAGCTTCCTTTCCTGCTTTCTCTCTCTGTCAAATTAAAATAATAATAATAAGGGACCAGCAGTTAGTGCAATAGCTATTCACTGAACTCCCATGTAGTCGACCACAGTTTGAGTCCCAGACCCGATGGCTTAAACTCACTCCAGGCACATGTATGTGCGTGCCCAAGATCCTGAGAGGAGAATGGAGGAGAAGGGATTGTGGCGTGACCATCCACCGTGGGGGGTGATTTCTCGCTTTCTAGCTCTCTCTTTGTCTGTCTTTCTGGCGAGCGCACGGGCCCTATAGCAAAAACCTCTCCAAAAAATCAAATAATAGTAATGACAAAATAAAATAAATAATTAAAAAGTTAAGGTGACAAAGGGTAAAAACTTAAAGTTACAAAACATTAAAATGTCGTTTTAGTAAAAATCCATAAGCAAGGCATAAAAATATTTTTTAAGATAATTTTTTTGTGGGTATGGTCTAAATAAAAGGTTATTTAAGGTTATTTTCAAATATATGTAAGGTTCATTGTGTAAAATCCCTAGAAGGGCATTTAAAGCCAAAAAAGTGTTTCAGTCCATCTTACCTAGAAGACTTATGTCTTAGTGTGGGATGGCTAAAGGGATAGGGTCACACCAATGGCTGACACCTTGATTAGATTACATGCTATTGTGTCCTGGGTTCATCCCTGGGGATAGGCTGCAACACTTCTGTGTTCTTATTTGACAGTAATGGAAGGGTTTGGCCAGAGTTTGTTATAACCATCATGATTTATTTATTTATTTTTCTGAGGGGAGGTTCCCTAAAGGCTATCCAGAGACCGTCTAACACAAGGTAGAAAACAGCAAGAAAGAAATTTTTTTTGTTTAAAAAAACATTGTGGGGCCGGCAAGTGGTGTGGTGGTTAAAGGCGCTGGACACCCACATGGTAGACCGTGGTTCAAATCCCAGACCTAGTAGCTTGCTTCTTACTTTCCCGCTCTTGCTTTCTCTGTCTTTCTTTGATCAAACTGGAAAATAATAGTAATAATAAAATAAAGTTAAATAAAATAATTCTTTAAAAAATTGTGATATGGTAAAGTATTTGAGCTAAAGTAAGATGACTAAAACAAATAAATATATATCCTTAGGAAAAAAAGGGACAAATACTAGGTCTAAGACATATGGTATTGGGACTGGCAGGTGGCGTGGTGGTGAAGGTGCTGGACACTCCTACATGGCTGACCATGGTTCAAATCCTGGACCTGGTGGCTTGCTTTCCTTCTTTCCTCTTTCTCTGTGTGTCTCTCTCTGGTCAAATAAAATAAATGAATGAATGAATAAAATTGAATAAAATAATTCTTTAACAAAGAGACATATGGTGTTAAAACTTGAGTTCTAAGGAAAATAATTAGTTACAAAGACTGAAAGTAATTTTATGAAAGAATGTTTTATATGATATGTATTATATGATATTAGTTATAGGAGAAGTTGGCTAAAATTGAGGAAAGCACTATAAGTTTTCCTAAATGTTAATAAAAGTTATTTTGTCCTGTATTTAAAACCAAGGATTTTTTGAAGCATTGATCCGCTCTCAGTGAATTGCAAATATACTGCAGGAGATTTCTTTACAGCTTAATAACTTGCTTAAGAAACAGATTTTTATGCTTCATGTTTGTATTTAGTGGAATTTGATTACTTGGAATAGAACTTTAAAGGATTAAACTCTTTTAATTGTGTAACTTATTATAATTAAATATACTCAGTTAAATAGCTTTTGTATGTAACTTTTGTAACTATATGTAACTTCTTATAGTTAAATATACTCAGTGACTTATGATGCTGTTGCATCCCAGTATCGTATTGAGTTTTCTGACATGTTCTTGACACATTTGTTAAAGATCAAATTATAAATTGAACTTTTTTGTTTTAGATATAAACTTTCATTTTTGAGTTTTTCCACTTGAGCCCCTGGAAAACCTCAAAAGACACATCTCGTTTTTGTAAATGCTTATCTGATATATCAGTTTATGTAAGGATCAGTGTCAACTGTCAAACTTTTTCAGTGTTTTTTTTTTTTTTATATACACGTTATGTGGTAGGCAGTTATTTAGCCATGAGCGGGCAGCCCTAAGAGAAAAGTGAAAGGTTCACCTAGCCCTGGGCCCCGGGAGGGCGAGGCATTTGCCATCTTCCTTCCTTGAGGCTTGAGGGAAGCATACAGGGATGATTCCTAGATTTTTCTGTTATCAAAAAGACCCAAGCAAACATTTTGGTCAACACCCTGATCCCCAAGTAAGTGTTTTGGTTAACGCCCTAATTCCCACCAGGTCAATGCCCTAATTCCCACTATGACAATGAATTAATTAGGCAGTCTAATTAAACAACCTGGCTCACACTGGGCATGAGCAATAAGGTAATCAAATTCCTCACTCCTTACCTGAGAGAAGTGTGCAAGTGCAGGAGAAAACGCGCGGATTCTAACTCAAACGAAGGACATAGGTGATATGACAGACCTCCCACCAATAAATATTCACGATCACCTCTAGTAATAAAAGTAACACTTAACCAGTATCAAGTGCAGTTGCCACCTGACAATCTGCCCGTCCAAGAGCCTTTTTGGGTGTACTTTCCTTTCTTTTCTATTAAACCTTCTTTTCTACCTACTTCATTCGTGGTTGCGGTTTCATTTTGCGCCTAGGGACAGATCTCTAATTTTAGTGATCTGGACCCAAAGAACCAAGGACATCACAAGGCAGCTCGACATTCTCCCATCTGCTAACAGTTATTGGTACTAATATATTCAAATCATGAATTTATGAGTTTAATGCTCTTGAATTGACACTCTCAATCATAACTTTATCTTAAATTTCTGTGTACAATAGAAAAATTGTGTTTTCGTTTACCTCTAATATAATGAACTGCTATCAAGTTATTATAGGTATATTTCATTTTCATCATTCATAGTTCTAAAAAATTGCTTCCCTCCCCACTGAACTTTGAGGCCTGACTCTTTCCTTTGTCCAGAGATAATTGACTATTGAGTCAGTCAGACATGTCCTTCTCCCAGGACTCCACTGCCCATAACAATGAACCTGACTACTAGGAATGAGCCCTCCTAGCTCCCTGGGACTTGACTCCTAGGAATGAACCTTCTTAGCACCTGGGGACCTGCCAATTTTGTGGCCTACATGTGCATTTAGAGGAATGATTTTTGGCTGACGGGGGCAGGACGGACCTCTGGACAGAAGTCTGACTGCTTTTTTCCTATTTTTCAAAAATCCTTTCCAGAGAGCCTAGAGGGAGTCAGGCCCACAAATGTTAACAGACCATTTAGACCCCTTGGTAACAGGATTCTTCCTATATCCTGTCCCTGGCAGAGTACTGGAATATCTTTGTGGTGGATATTAAGCCTTCTTATCACTGTTAAAGTACATTCCTCTCTGATCTAAGCAAACTTCCATTTCCAATCACCACCCTAAAAACTGTAAAACCCACCTATAACCTACAAGCCCCCAATTCCACATGTTCCACCTTTTGGGGCCAGACCAATGGAAAGACTGTTTTTTTTTTTTTTTTAGAGGATTTTCCTATAGGGCACGTGCGCTCGCCAGAAAGAAAGAGAGAGACAGAAAGACAGAAAGCAAGAAATCACCCTCCAGGGGGGATGGCCATCTTCTCCTCCATTCTCTCGGGATCCTGGGCATGCACACACACCCACCCGGCGTGAGTTCAAGCCACCGAATCCAGGACTTGAACTGTGGTCGACTACATGGGAGTCCAGCGACATAGCCATTATGCTAACTGCTGGTCCCATGGAAAAACTCTTGACTAATTCTAAACTCTGTCTTTCGTGCTCAAAATCAAATAAAAGGAACCCCTGTACCTGATCAACCCTGAGAGGATGGCATGTTTTGCCTCCTGTATGGCCTAGGTCACTCATGTTCTGCCTAGAAATAAACCACACTAATTATTATTTTTATAGAGTTGGTTATTTTCCTTGAACAGTGCACAGTGTAATGTAATATTCTTGGTTGAAAATGACGATATGGTATGATCTTTGATATGTTTATAACACACTGCATGCATGCTTTGAAAAAACATATTGTATCAAAAAATACACAATTAAATGTAAATAAGAAATTATAAAATAAAATAAAGAAGTGGGAAAAAAGAAATTATAAATAAAGACAGAAAAGAAAACATCTGAGAGGGACCCTTGATAGAGGGTCTCAATCCAGCAGCATAAGGGGAGGTGTGGGGTGCTGGAGCAATCTACAGTATTCGAAGCATTGGTTGAGGCTCTTATCACCATCAGTGACCTCACTTTCTACTTTGAGAATGTGGAAGCCATCTGATTAGATCTTTGTCATCTTCAAATATCTTTACCATCAAATCTAAAACTGTAATATCCATCTTCTGTTCTTCCCTTTAGCCCCAATGAAGAATGTCCCTAAGCTCTGCAACACTAATTTCTGATCTTTATAGACTGCTTCTACATACCTCCCCTTGGGTATTGTTTTGTATATTTTAGGTCTAAGTTATAATATCTTGAGATCTTACTTCCTGGTTGCTTTACTTTGGACAGAAAAAATGATTGAGTCTTTCCATTCTACTTAAATTCAATTTAGCTACTGCTACTCTATAAGTTTTTGCCTTCTTTATAATTTCCTTATTGCTAGACTCCCCAAACAAGTTTGAAATTAGCACATTTGGGTCAAGAATGTTTGTTGATAAAATGAATAGCTGAAATGCCCCATCCACTGTTCATGATTTCATTTTAATTCTGCCCTTATCTTTTTCTTTAAAAAAATTCTCTATAAGCCTGATATTCGTACTAGAATCACCAAGTCAGGCTGTCTTTCTATCACTTTACTCCTATTCATTTTAGTGACATTTTTTTGTGGACTCTCCCTCTTTTCTTTACCCACCATGATAATGTTCCTTTAAGAGAGCCTTATCACACAAACAACATAGAGATTTTGAAATATAAGCTAAAATGCCAGAATTTATTGCACACATTTGTACTGAGGGCTGCAGTGTGGTGGGAAATGTAGGTACTGGGAGTGAGTAAGGAAGAAGGCAGATTAGAGCCTGTCCTTTGAAAATTTACATTTAGGGAATGCAGACCGTGAAGGTATAAATATATGCACAAGTAAAACAAACAAACAAACAAAACCCCCCAAACTCAGAATAATTAAAAACGTTCACACATTATAAACCAATTTTTAGAGAAAGAGGAGAGTCCCTAGTGCAGTCTCTACATCACGACCCATTCCTACCCTAAGACCACCAGGGTCACTGGCCACATACAACACCTGGCGTGTTTAGGGAGATCTCTGGATGTGAACCCAAAACCTTCTAATGTGGGTCCAGCAACACAGAGTGCTGCATGTCTGCTGCACCATCAGCTAAGAAGAAAAGCAGCAGGCAATGCGTAGATTGTGATGTGAGGCTAGTGTCGCTTACGTGGTTGGAGAACATGTCTTTGAGGACTCGTGACTCAGCTGTTGCTCATGGGATGTGTTAGGCTCTTATGGACTGTTCTGATTTCTACCAAATTTTAGCTTGTCTCTTAGCCTCTGCCTGCTAGCCTACATCTCACAGCTCCCTTGGACTCCCCTAGGACTCGGCACTTGAATTAAAAATTCACCCTAAATTCCCAGTTTTAGCCATTTAACCAAGTCTTCTTCCAGGAACATTTCCAATGGGAAAATCTATCTAGTTTTATTAGGGAAATGGTGAGTGGTCAACTTTTATGTCTTGGAATATTGTTTTACCTAGTTCTTTCTTTCCCTGTAACTGTACTTCCTATGGGAATTAGTTTGTTATGTTCATTATTTTTAAAAATTTTACTTCTTCCATGAGCAGAGAGACACACAAAGAGAGAAGAAAAGAGAAGAGAGGTTAAGAGAAAGGAAAGAGAGGAAAACAGGAAGAGGTGTGTGCTTAGAAAGAGAGAGACGGCACTCCCACCTGGGTTTGGGCCCGTGCTCTACCCACAGCCTTCCGCCAGCCCCAGCTCGTGGCAGAGATATGCCCAGAAAACCCAGGGCAGTCTCTGCACCTGAGCAGGAAACCTTTCTGTGTAATAGAGCTTCACAGAGGGTCAGCTTTTACCTTGCTGCCACTGCCTAGCCCTGAGTTTACCCTACTTTGTTGAGTGCTCTGTAGAAATAACTGTTGAATCTTTCTCTTTCTCCATTGTAGTCCCTCTTCATATTACACCCTGAAAATTAAATAATTTACTTCTTTCAGTACAAAATCTTGAAACCTCTGCTATGGTTTATAATACAATCAAAACTAATTGGCTCTGGGATCAGCAGTTAGTGTAATGGCTATGTCACTTGACTCCCACGTAGTCGACCGTGGTTCGCGTCCCCGACCTGGTGGCTTAAAACTCACGCCGGGCATGTGTGTGTGCATGCCCAAGATCCCACGAGAATGGAGGAGAAGGGATTGCAGCATGGCCATCCCTCCTGGGGGGGGTGATTATTTCTCACTTTCTGTCTCTCTGTATCTGTCTGGCGAGCGCACACGCCCTATAGCAAAAACAAAACAAAACACCCAAAAAAACTCTCAAAAAACCAAAACAAAACAAAACTAATTGGCTCTGACTCACTATCTGGCAACAACTGATTTTTGATTCCTGCCCTATCTACTCTTATCACCTGTGAGAGTGCACTGTTCCCTCAGGAGCCACACCGCGCTCTTCCTCAGTCTTCCCTCCGCCTTGGCTCGTTCCTTGACTCTGCACTGGAACTCTGGGCTCTAAACTTCTGCTTCAGTTCAAGCTTCTCTTTATTTGTGAAGTCTGTCATTGATCTTATTGATCTTTTTGGTTAAGTTAGTACTTCCTTCTTGTGGCCACAGAGCATCTGCTAATCATGAGTTAGGTTAACAATATTAAACGTCCAGTTGTTTCTAGAAAACGCCTGCGCTTAATCTATCCGCCATTTTGTGTTCTTTAAAAAGGCCTTCGTCAAAGGACTTAGATAAAAATCACGCTTCTGTTTTTTCACGCACACCAGGCCAGACACATATACTTTACATTCCCTTTCTTTCCCTTAAAAAGATGCACTGAACTGGTCCCTTCGCTGTTCAATAGAAACACAATGTTTGATATCTTGAACAAAGGACAGATAAACATCTTTCCTTCATTCAGATTCCTGAACTTTACCTCCCCTCTCCCTGATCAAGAATATAAACTCTTCCTAAGGGGCCTTTCTTAGAGACCTGCTGGCCTAAGGAAAACATGTTCCACCTTTCACCATAAAGGAAAATCCCTGGGGCCAGAGGGTGGCATGGTGGTTGAGGTTCTGGACTCCAACATGGCCGGGTGTTGATTGAGTCCTTGACTGGCAACTTGCTTTCTCACTTTCTCTCTCTCTCTCTCACTCATGAGCACATGTGCCCTATGGCAAAATTAAAATAATAATAAACGCAAGTAAATAAATAATTCTTAAAAAGAAAAAAATCCCTTTTTGTCCGGTCTTAAGTTGCTTGGAGTTCTTGTGCTTGGATTATCCTCCCTATTAGAATATCCCTTCCTGTTGTTACATTAACCTTTTAGAATAAAATCTCTCTTTATCTAAGTCAAAATTTGATTTTATTTCATAATACAAACTCCCTACTTGTTTCTTGTCTGTTTATATAATATACTTTTCTTCTCCTAGATTTATAGTTATTTTTAAGAGAAATGAGGAAACCAAGTTCAAATTTGTTCTTAGTGTGTCTTAATCTCTGTGTTTCTGTCTGTTCCCTTTGACTGTTTCTATCAATTTCTGATTCTCTCTCAGACTGGGTCTGATCTTGTATCTCTGTTTATCCCATTTCCCATTTCCTTCATCACCTACCTGGTTCTTGTGGCCAAACTCTTCTCTTCAGGTTGCTCCAGAGAGATTGGAGTGGAGAGCAGTTTCCTTTCCTGAGCTTGGTAGACTGTTCACTCAAGGTCCAGCCCAGGTCTGTGTGAGTGAGAGAGGGGACTGAATGTTTCTTCGGAGGAGGAAGTCAAAATCAAAAACTGGTTTCACTTTGTGTTTTACATTTTTTTTTAAAATCTGCTGATTATGAGGAAGCCTGTTTAGGGGATTGGGATTTTTAGAGTGATGCTGGATAATGGGTACAAAATTTGATTTAGATAAGAGGAACTATAGCAGGAAAAAAAACCAATTTTTTAACTGTATTTTTTACTTGACTTTATTTCTCTTTTTTCCCCATTCTTTCTAAGTTTTATTCAAAAAAAAAAAAAAGAGTCTGTGTCGGGGAGATGAAGGGGTCCATGGCGAGTTACCATCATCCTTACAATGAAGTGCTCAGGTGGACACAAAGGGCAGGGACCCAATTCAGTATGTGTGTCCTGTTTCTCCACTGCACACTAAGAAATGGGCAAATACTGCCCAGTGTGGAAGAGTAGGATGGCTTTTATACCGAAGTGGTGCCCCAGGAGAGTTAGAAATTCCCTGACTTTGTCTCCTCTTTATGCTTTTCTTTCTGGTCTTTTTCTTTCTTCTCCAGTTAAGCTTTGGCTTCTTCTTCCTTGTGGTTTTTGATCAATTGCTCCACCTCCTTTTGTTTGAGAGCTCTGATCACTGTTTTTCCATTCTCTCTTGTCAGTGTGGCTTTTTCCTCTTTTTCAGCAGACAGTTTACTAACATTCATGGCCTTATTTAGTACTTTGATAGCTAATGCAACTGCTGATTTGTAAAAGCGACCTTCTGGAAAAAATATAGTGGTCCTGGAGTCATTTCTTCGAGACATGTTTGCTGAACTTTATATAATTATGGAGGGCAGACACTGAAGAGTCGTGATCTACCCTGAGTGCTTTACTGCCCGGAAGAGCCTTTTTCTCTTTCTTATCTGTTAAAGGTTAAAGTGGGTATAGCTTCTGTAACTAATCTGTAACTGTTACAACAGGTAATGTCATAAATAAGCCTGTTTACTCAGAAAAGGAAACTTACACCACTTGTTCTAGACAGTAAGTCATGAAAATGTACTGGATGAAGCCCAGACAAGAAATCTTATGAAATAGAATGTTTCCTTAAGGGACACAATGTAGCAGGTTAAATTGGAAAAACTGTAATAATATTATCATTGAACATAAAAATTACTCACAGATGTTTAGATTGTTTTGTTAGACAGTATAGCTTAAAGAAATATGTTGTAACTTCCCTTGATCTATCCATGTATGTCACAAGTCATGCATGGAGTTAACAGATTCAGTGTTGCCATTAGAACAGAAACAGGATCATAAATGTCATATGAAGAGAAAAGGTGCACAGAACAATTTTGGGAAAATGATGAGGTAAGATAGGTAAATGAGAAGAGTACCAAAGTATAACGGGCCCGGACTTTCTGTTCTTGGAGTTGGCTGTGAGCTTGCTAGCTCTTGGCCACTCCCTGTGCTCCAACACAGCTAAATAAATCTCTCTCTTTGCCTCACCTCTAGATTTGTAACTCTTTACGTTCTTCGTATGTCATTTATTACAAGATTTTTCACAATGTATTTGAAATCAGCATATCTAACTGTGTTTGCTGAGATGAAAAGACAAATAGGACACACCACTTCTTGTAATTGTGTCTCACTAGTGCCCTCACTTTATTTGAAAATTGTTTCTATTTGCCTAATAGCCACATAGAAACAACCTAGCCAGGTTGTCTTTCCAGCAATTTTATCTCACTCATCCTAGGGTCTTTTCTTTGTCCACTCTTTTTTATACTCATCATGATAATGTGCCTTTAAGCAAACCCAATTACACACGTGACATGGATTAGAGACTTAAAAAAGACATGCTAAATATCACAGAATTTATTCACAAGTATTTATTAAGGGCTTTTAGTGTGACAGGAAATGTTCCAAGTTCTAGGTTGATTGGTGAATAAGACATACATGATCCCTGTCTTCTGAGCGATTGCATATTCTAGTTGAGAATTCAGACCACGAATGGGTGCATATGTGCATAAGTAAAATAGTTTCAGAATGTGCTAAGTGCTAAAAACAGAAGCAGGTAATAGGGGAAGTAACATGAAGCTACTTTAGCTTGTGTGATTGGAGAATACATCTTTCAGGAGTTGTGACTCCGCTGCTAATCATAGAATATGTTAGGTTTTTCCTGCCCATGGTAGCTTCTACCAAACTTTCATTTGCCTTTTAGTCTCCGTCTCTTATCTTAGATATTACTATTCCTTTGGAGTTGGAGTTGCTCTTTAGACTTGTTGGATTAACTATGTAGAATGACTTATTTAGCTAAAAACTCATTCTAAATTCCTAGCTCTAGTTATTTGACCAGATTTTCTCCTAGGAAAATTTCTGATGGTGGAATCCATTCAGTTTTGATGGGGGAAATTTAGAAGTGGGCACACTTTTATGTCTTAGAACCCTGACTTTCACAGTTCCTCCCCATTAACTGTGCTCCCTGTTGGATACCTGTCACATATTGGGCATTATCCTTGTATCTGACCACTCTGCAGGAGTAGTTGTTTTCTCTCTCCTTCTTGGGATCCATCTTTCACAATTTTATCTTGAACATCATATTTAAATAATGTACTTCCTTGTTAATTAAATTCTGAAAACTTTGCATTGGGGTATGATGCAGTCAAAATTACTCCTAACCTGGCAAAACTCAACTTTTTTGTTTCCTTTTCCTTCCACTCTTCCTTTTCCGACCAGCTGTTATAGTTCACTGTTTCTCTTAGAAATCACACTGCCCTCTTCCCTCCACCCCAAGTGTTTCCTGACCCTGTGTATTACATTACAGGAGCCCCTCCCCACCTTCTCTGCCAGGGTCTCTATACTCCAGACCCAGCTGAAGTTTCTCTTTCTTTGTGAAGCCTTCTGTGCAGCCTCCAGGTCAAGTTCACTGCTCTCTTTTCTGCACTTGCATAGCAGCTGCTAGTCACATGAGTCATTTTGATATTACTAAACTACCCTAAACTTTGCTTTTGGAAATCAACTATGGTTAAGAAACCTAGATATCCTTTAGTGTTCCAAGAAAGGGCTCAGTGCCACCAGTCTTCCCCACACGATTTAGATAATGTCTCCATTTAAAACTTAAGTCAGGACAGACCCAGATCCTTTAAATGCCCATTCTTTGCCTAACTGCATCCTCACTGATCAGTAGAACCAAAGTGCTTGATAACTTGGCAAACATTGGTTAAACATCTCTTGTTGCTCCAGGCTCCTGAATGCCCACCTGCTCTTCTGACCCAGCATATAGCCACTCTTTACGGCCCTCTTCTATAAACCTGCTGATCTCAGGTAAAACATTCCCTTGTAATCTCACTGTCCCCATATGGTGATTATTTCATCCTCTTTGACCTTTTCCCATGTAAGAAAATCTTTCTTTCTTTCTTTTTTTTTTTTTTTTTTTAAGAGATTTTTGCCATAGGGTGCGTGTGCTCACCAGAAAGACAGAGAGAAACAGAAAGACAGAGACAGACAGAAAGACAGAAAGACAGAAACTACCCCCCCTCCCCCCCCCGGGGAGGATGGCAATCCCGCAATCCCTTCTCCCTCATTCTCCTCTCGGGATCTTGGGCACGCATGCACACGCGCCCGGCCTGAGTTTAAGTCACTAGTTCTGGGACTCAAATTGTGGTCGACTACATGGGAGTCCAGTGACATAGCCATTATGCTAACTGCTGGTCCCAAGAAAATCTCTTTGTGACTGGCTTTGAGATGTTTAGGGCTATAAGAGGTTGGATTTTCCTCCTTGTTGCAATAGTCCTTTTCTCCTTGATGGAATAATTCTTTAGAAGAAAGTCTCTTTACCTAAGTCTGGATTTGTTTTTATTTGGTAATAATAATAAAATTACTTCTCATCTGTTTAGATTATATATTCCCTTAGCCCCCAGATTTGTAGCTCTTTTTATGAATAATGACTATGCCAAATTCTTATTTGTACTCTTAGCATCTCTTAATCTCCTTCTCTCTCTGACTGTTCCCTCTGACTGATTCCACCCATCTCAGTTTTTATTTTAGTTTCTGGTCTGTTGTGGTATGTCCCTCTCTGTCCTTCTTTACCTACATGTCTCCTGAAGCCAAGTTTCTGTCCTCAAGTTGCTTCAGAGAGACCTGCACAGAGAGAAGTTTCATCCTGAGGCTGGTAGGCTGATGATAGACCCAGCCCGGGGCTCTGCTCCTGGAAAGGAAAGGCTTCCTCTTTGTCTCCTGAGAGCAGGCAGTGAAAAACTGAATCAGCTGATCAAAAGGAAGCCTGAGTTTTTGTTTATGTTTTTCATTTTCTTTCTTAATGTCTATTTAATCACTGTACATCTTTACACTGTACAGCATGGTTTTTCCCATCATGGATATAGTGCATATTAGTCAAGTCAAAGATGTTACCATACACATTATCATCCACAGATAACTTTTCATTTTTGTCTAGTAAGTGTTTATTTGTTTTTTCCCCTGATCCCCTCCCGACTATTCCTATTTTCCACCCTTGCTGTACTGTCTCTAGTATCTACAGTTGCCCTCCTTGCAATACCTTCCAATCTTTCAGCTTCTGCTATAGAGCCTGCTTTTTTGAATGTCTTTCAAGTTGCATTATCAGCTCAGCTGGTAGCCACTGTCCCCTGTAGCTGAGAGAGCAGGACAAACACCAGTAGAGGTTCCACCTTCAAGGGCCCCTTTAGGACCTTTCTGTCAGAGGCAAGATCACAGGCACAGCTTCAATGACACCACCACAACGTGAAGGTTTAAGAGATTTTTTTGTGCTTATTATACACTGTGGAGTCAAATGGCAGCCATGGAGGTGACACACACTGAAGTCAGGGAGTCTTGGCAACAAGAAAGGCCAATGCTTTGTTGAGTCCAGTTGTATTTAAAGCAAGCAGGCACTAGTTACAGGAGGTCCCCTGTGAGAGATAATCACTTTAAGTTCTCTAAGAAATATTTGATTGGTCTGTTTAAAGGAAGCAGCCCAGAAATTGGGAGCCCAGCTTGCTAGGTGGGAGTGATGCCTCTAAGTTTTATCTCTGGCCACCAGCTGGAGCCTTTCACGGGGTGTATATCCTGAAACCTGTGTTAATGATGAGTGAGTCTATTTCTAATATGAGAACGTTACCTTATATTTACAAATGAATGCTGAAGCAATATAATATACATGCTCACTACAGCTTGGTTATGTTTTGTGATTTCTGGGCTTAAAAAAATTACTGAATAAAGGGGACCAGCAGTTAGCATAATGGCTATGTTGCTGGACTCCCATGTAGTCGACCACGGTTTGCATCCCGGACCTGGTGGCTTAAAACTCACACCGGGCACGTGTGCATGCGTGCTCAAGATCCCAAGAGGAGAATGGAGGAGAAGGGACTGAGGCGTGGCCTTCCCCCCTAGGGGGTGATTTCTCTCTTTCTGTCTCTCTGTCTCTGTCTGTCTGGCGAGCGCACGCGCCTTATAAGCAAAAACCTCTCAAAAAAATTACTGAATAAAGTACAGTGAAAAAGAGTATAGTGAAACAATTATGGTAATTTAGAAATATTTTTGCATGAAAACAAACTTGTACTTCAGTTGCATTTTCCACACACTTTATGAAGTCACCTCATAGAAAGCTAATGTTGATGTATGTGTTTATGTGTGTGGCAAAGTTTTTTTTTTTTTTTTTTTTACGTAGACAAATTTTAATCAGATTTCTGAATCTTTAGGTAGGTACATCTATACACTATCTTGTAAAATCCAGTTTTTTTAAAAAAATTCTTTTCCTCTTTTCCTTTCTTTCCTCCTTTTTCTTTTTTAATTTGTCCGAGGGCCTATAAAGAGAGAGGGAGAGTAAGAAAGCACTCCTCCTGGGGCATGGTCATGCTGGAATCCCTTTTACTCCATTTCTCCCTCCCTTTGGGATTTCTTATTTTTCCTGTCTCTTTCTCTCTGGTAAGCACATTGCTCTATAGCAAATTTAAAGTAACAATAAATAAAATTAAATAAATAATTCTTTAAAACAAACAAATAATAATCACACTGGAGACATGTCATGGTTGCCCAAAATCTGGAGAGAAGAATGGAGAAGGAGGGATTGTGATGTGGCCATTCCCTGTGGGGTGATATCTCGCCTTCCCTGTCACTGTCTCTCTCTCTCTCTCTCTCTTTGGCAAGGGCACACACCCAATGGCAACAACCTTAAAAAAATAAAAAGACTTAGCCTCTTGACAGCTTAGACCGCTTGTCTTTCATGTAAATAAAAGATAACAAATATTAAAATTGTTAACTAGCTGATTTGTAAATAAATATTTTATACATAGCTTACACTCATGCTAAGAAAATTAGATGTAAGTTTCATATGTACAATTAGATTTTCATAAAACCTAAATATATATGTCTCAGCACTCTGATTTATGTGGCTTACAAGAAAGTTTAATAAATAACTTGAAACACTTAGAAGGAATCATTCTGAAGATCTTCAAGTGAGCACTTCCAGATGTCCAGGAGTGTGCTTTCTGTCTTTCTAGGTGTATTCTAAGATGCTTTATGCAGGACACCCTTGTCCAAAATGACTGTTAGATCTTGTTTTCTTCTTCTTCTTTTTTTTGGTTAAAACTGGAATTTACTATAAACCACTTATATCCAGGAACAAACATTCAAATCACCTGCAGAGATTTGTAAGTATATTCTCCTCCAGGCTTGGATAAGACTATAGTGGGGTTGGGATCAGGTATGTTTAAAAAGCGCTGATGTGAATATCGCCTCCTCGTCCTTCCAGTCCCGTCCCTGCCCCCTCAGACCCTGAGTTCCCTAGCCTGACTTGGCCATGAGATCTTAGGGAGAAGGCTCCCAGGTCGCCACCTCCTCTGTCCAGGCCTCAGCTTTCCTCAGCCTGTCCCCTTTTTCTCTTGTGTCTTCTTCAGTTTCGAAGCTGGTGGTGTCGCGGCCGCCCTGCACGCTTCTCTCTGAGAATGGTGGGAGTGAAGCCGGTCAGGAGTGACCAGAATTTCTAACCAGAGCTGAGCGGCGCGGGCTCGAGTCTGTGTGTCAAGTTTACCAGGAGAGGGTGTGGACCATGTTTGAGGATTGCCCTGGCATTCAGGGCAATGAATAATAAATAGCCTCAGGCTGTTTTCTTAGCGGTAGATGTGCATCAGTGTCAGGGAACAGTTGCCACCGATAATACATTAGTAACACCTACATTTTTGTTTTTCTGAAACAAATGAGAATTGATCAGTATCAAGGAGCAGGTGTGTGGGATTAGAAGAAAAAGTCAAATGACACTTAGAAAATGACCCTGGAAGCAATGAAGACATAGATATTCCAAAAGGATATATGGATTCGATGTCATTTCTTTACAAAGCTGGTTGTGAGTGTCAATGAAAGCGATGAAAATGGATTTGACAAGTGTTTACAAAAACACCTGAGCTTCTTGGAATCTGCCTGTGATGAACAGCTACTTATTTACCATGACATCCAATCGACCTGTTAAGCTTTTATTCCATGAAATTTCGAGGGCCAGATAATGGCTAGGGTCGTAAACATGTAAAAATTTTTATCAACCCTCTTTCATCGATGGATTTTGAAGAGGCAGAAAAAAAGTGAACCAACTCAAGCTCTGGAACTGGCAGAGGATGATACTGAAGACGGCATTGCTTCTGTTAAGTTTCAGAATGCTAACAGTATATCTCTATTTGTTCAGTCCAAGGTGAGGAAGAAACAAGAATTTCATGTCTTACTTTTACTGGTACTCCAGTCCAGGCAACAAATATGAATGACTTCAAACGAGTAGTTGGCAAAAAAGGAGAAAGCTCTAAGATACAGAAGACCCTGGAAGACCATGTTGTAATCAGGTCTACAGCTCCTGGATAACTGCTTGATTCTGGTCAGAGACTGTCAGTGTTTCGATCATTGCCATTACCAATAAATCATTGCTTTTGTTCTGATGGTACCGCTAGTGTGTCTATTGTAATGTTGACACGTGCAGTTGTAAAGAAAAGTCACTACTTTTGCTAAGCTTAATTTTTGTCATTCTAAGTATTTTCTCTTTCCATTTATTTGAAAAATGGCTAGCTTCTAATTTTAGAAGAGACTTAGGTGTCTTGTAGCATACTGATTGAAAGCCATTTACTTTAGAGGATCCCAACTGTCTTGGAATTGGGAGTGTACGCCTCTCTACCATGCACATAGAACAAGTGATTTCGATAAACGACTTGGAAGATACTGTTCATGTTTAGATGAGTACTGACTTGTATTTTTATTAATGGACATTTGGGTATCCATGCTATAGAAATTATTTAAATGATAATAGGAATGAACAGATTTCATGAAATGTAACTACTCTTGCCTAAAACAGTGGGTTGATGGGTACACAGATTCTTTCTCATCCCAAGATTTTAATACCTTTTGGGTAAACATTTAAATTCAGGTCAACTGTTTACTAATAGAAAAATGTTGAAATTAGCTGTTGGAAAAAATACAGTAAAATGAATTCATGAGATAATAGGAATTATATTATCTTAAATCAAGTATTTATTACATTAACTGCCAAAATATGCCGTGTAAATATATAGAGAACATGGTTCAAGGTGGAAAATAAGTTGAGCAACCATATAATGCTTAACAGGTCTTTAACAAAAGGCTGGCAAAAAAAACCCAAAAAACAAAACACAAACACAAACATTTCTTTATTGCTTGTTTTCATATTTAAATTGTAATCTAGAAGGAATCGGTAAATTTAATTTTTAAAATTTGGGGTATTGTTAGGTTTCTCTTTTGCCGCTTTTTTCTTTTTCTCTGAGGAGGAGTAGATATGCCCTTGGTTTCATCCTCACTGTTGACAAATGAGGAAAAAAGGGAAGGGCAACCAGTTTCTCAACTTTCACAAACAGGAGTTTCACAACCGTTGGTTTCATCCTCACTGCTGACAAATGAAGAAAAAAGGGAAAGGCAACCGTTTCTCAACTTTCACAAACAGGAGTTTCACACTCCCACTTCTCTGGTGATTTTTCAGAAAGTCTCTTTGTGACAGCAACATTTTCAACGATTGTGGCAAGAACGGTTGGTCACATGATTTCTGAGAAACGGTTTGCTCAGTGAGGAGTGAAGCCTAATGGTTTCCAAGATGGTGGATAGCTCAAGATGGCGGATAGCTCAAGATGGCTCCAGTATGCAGTGCTCGTCACAAACGATGCGCTGAAACTGCATTCCAGTGTGACCATTGTGTATAGCACTGCAAAAACCCCTTTTAGAGATGTTTAAGATGTTCCACACATAGAAGTATTGCGCTCTTTAATAACTTCTTGGCCAGAAGGTTTACATTTACTGCAACTTTGACAGAATATCTCCCAAGGTGTGATGGTAAAAGCCATCTAATCCTTTCACCAGTAAGAAAGCTGTCAAAACTATTCAGGATGTGGAGCTTGGCTTCATAGGCTTTATATTTCTTTTTTAATCTTTGAAAAGGAATAATCTGAGAGATGATTTTACTTATTTATTTACTTATTTATTTGAGAGACTTTTGCTATAGGGCCCATGCCCTTGAGAGACAGAAAGGGACAGAGAGACAGAAAGTGAGAATTCACCCCCTAGGGGAATGACCACACCTGCAATACCTTCTCCTCCATTCTCCTCTTGGGGTTTTGGCATGCACACACATGCACCTTGTGTGAGTTTCAAGCCACCAGGGCCAGGAGTCGAACTGTGGTCAGTCATGTAGGAGTCGAGTGATGTAACACTTATGCCATCTGCTAGTCCTGTAGGCATGTCTTTTTACCTCCATGCTTATTCAAAGTTTTCTATAGGAACAGTCTGTCAAATAGGGTTCATCCTTGGTAAATAAATTTCAGCTAACTCTTATCCAATACCACTAGGCAAATGCAATCTGACCTTCAATTCTTTACTTGAAAATTTTCACAATATCACCACTAAAAATAAATTTTCATCCTCATTCAAAAGCAATCCTTATTATTTTTCCTGGTTCTGGCATGTGCCAACAGAGCTCCCACTGCCTCTTTTATCTACTCGCCGTCCAACTGCTTAAGTGAGGTGGGATCCGCAGGAGTCAAGGGGGAGGCTGCAGATGTGCTGAACTGGCTGACACACAAGCAGAGACTTCCATGTTGTTCTCACCTTGTGCAGACACCTTGTGCTTTTTCGGAACTTGTTTGCCTCCCTCTGGCTGGCACTGAGGTCTTGATTTGTGCTTCAGTCCTAGAATAAATACCTCCTGCAAATTCTTTGTTTCCTTTGACCTGACTTGATCTAGATAGCCCAATCTTATTTTTATTAAGGGCCCTGTCATTTGAGACATCCATCACTCTTTGTGCATCTCAGTTCAATCTCAAGGATCTTTTGGCCTCCCATACATTCTTCTGCACGCTTACAGGGAAAGGAGACAGAATTCTAGAAGCTGCTGCTTCAATGCCTTTTCTTTCTTGTATGTGCAGGGTGAAGACATCTGCTTTTTTGGTAATTTAGTGAACTTCTTTGGTTTCTCCTTTTTCCTTGGTTTCTCAACTACTTCTTCATGTCCAACTTCATCTTTAGTGACCTCAGTCCAGGGATATTCTTCTTTGAAAAATAATGATTATGTTTAAGATGTGCAGTCCAGTTTTTCAAGGATAGGAATAGAAAGTAGGGATGGATCTTGTTCAGGTCTCTCCCTGGAATTGGGCAGGTGTCACAGGGTTTCAGGGAAAGCAGCAGCTGGGATGCTACCTCCTCTGCTTCTGCTCCCACAGTTGTTTTCTAGTGAACAAGAGTTTTCATGTTAGTCAGCAGTAAGATTGAGCCCGGGATCCAGTTGTTACGAGCTATGTCTACTTACATCTTGGGTGTGGGGAGGGAGACCTAAGTCATGAAGGGCAGCTCAGTGGCAGAATGAATTAGCTTGTGGCATTGGCGCTACCTATCTTAATAATAGTCACGAGGAGAAAATGAGATGCCATAGGCTGGTTTTGTCCAGTACTTGGCCTCAAGTAGATGCTGAAATGTGCACTATTTTCTCTAAAGCACATAGTTGGTATGATGATAAAATATGTCAGAATATGAGGCATAGGGGAACCTCTCTAGTTGTTAAATTCTGCTAAGGATTTAACTAGAACCCCTTAGAATGTCCATATGAATGCCACCATCCTACATTCTTGGAAGGACTGTTTTTGTGCTGTTCTACTGGGCCTTATATTATCTCCTGTGTCTTTTCTGTTGCTGTGCTGTCTCTGTGTGACAGAGCCTGTGTCTGATCCACCTGAGGTTACTTCACAGTGCGAGGGCTTTTCCTGTACACGGCGGGATCTCTGCCAGTACTGTGTAAGTTAGTGATGGGGTGAAACCATCCACGGCCTCAAAGTCAGACTCAGAAATGAGTTCTTTCCACCACACATTCAGGTTCATCACCAGTACTAAGAAAAGACTCAGTTTCACTTCCTGTCATTCAGGGAAAACCGCAGTACTAGACACAGACTTTCAGTTTCAATTCTCAGTCTCATGTCAATTCCCAGAAATGTTTATTTGTAGCACAAACGTTGGTTAAGTGATTTTTAAAATTTATATTTTTTATCTTTTCAACTGAAATCTAAAAATTTTCCATACTCACTTGTTATTTTATCTTCCCCCATACTTAATTCATTTGCCCTATGTTTGCAACCAATGTTAAAAGATTATTCAGTCAAATGAAATTGATCAATAATTGTGAAGTCTTGATATGTTTACATTTTAAAATTGTATTTTTTAACCTTTAGTCACTGTACTTCTTTACAACATACAAAATAAATTTCCCAAGCCTGAATATGTTATATATTAGTCCAAAGATACTAACATACACATTTATCATCAACAGATAATTTTCCATTTTTGTGTGTATTACAAGTTTTGCTTTTTCCTCTTCTGATTCCCTCCCTCCTATCCCCTATAGCCCTTTCCCTCCCATACTATTTCTAGTATCTACAGTTGTTCTTCATGCTTTTTCAAAAAGAATTATGTACTTAATTTTATTTACTATTATTTTTATTTTTAAAATTTAATATAGGGCATATGTGTATATCAATGAGACAAAGAGAGAGAGATGGAGGGAAAGTGAGAAAGGAAGCCTCCATGCCTGAGCTTGAACTACAGTCCACCATAAGGAAGTCCAGTGCCTTAACCGCCATGCCACCTGGCAGTCCCACCTGCCAGCCCTAGTTTTGTAAATTCTGCCATAGAGGGCAGACTTTCGGTATATATTAAGTGAGGACCTACAGTGATCTCAGTCTGGCTTCCTTCACTTTGAATTAAATCTTCCACATTGCTCTACTTTCTGTCAAATGCTAGGGTCTCACTGTTCTTTATGGCTGAGTAGTATTTTATTGTGTATATGTGCCACATTTTTATCAATCCCTTTATCTGTTCTTGGACATTTGGGTTGATTCAATTTCTTAGTGATTGTGAATAATGCTGCAATAAACATCAGAATGCAAGTATTTTTTCCAACTGAGTTATTCCTATCCATTGGGTAAATACCCATTAATGGAGCTTTTGGATTATAAGGTATTTCTATCTGTAGGCCTTTGAGGCACCATATATTCTTTTCTTGACAGAGTGTAGTTCACTTGTCAGGTGCAGGCTTGGGGTAGTGAGGAGAGAAACAAGAGAGAAAAATCACCTCCCAGTGTGGCAGCATCATGCCGCAATCCTTTCTCTCCATTTTTCCATTGTGGCAGGGTTTTGGCATGCACACACACATACCATGTGTGTTTGTCAATCTGCCAGAGTCAGGATTCAAGTCACAGTTGGCCAAGTGAAATGCAGCTGCTTTAACCACTGAATTATAGGGACATCCTAAATGAATGTTTTTGTAAACTGTTTTTTCTAAATTTCCCTGTCACCAATTCATGATTTCTTTCTTTTTTTTTTTTTTACCAATTTCCTAACTTACATTCTGATAGAAAAAGTGTAGCCTTATTCTGATATTCTAGGGGAGTAGGAATTCACCCAAATCTTATGAAAGATACTTAGAGCCCAACCACCCAGGAATTTTCCATTTTTGTGTGTATTACAAGTTTTGCTTTTTCCTCTTCTGATTCCCTCCCTCCTATCCCCTATAGCCCTTTCCCTCCCATACTATTTCTAGTATCTACAGTTGTTCTTCATGCTTTTTCAAAAAGAATTATGTACTTAATTTTATTTACTATTATTTTTATTTTTAAAATTTAATATAGGGCATATGTGTATATCAATGAGACAAAGAGAGAGAGATGGAGGGAAAGTGAGAAAGGAAGCCTCCATGCCTGAGCTTGAACTACAGTCCACCATAAGGAAGTCCAGTGCCTTAACCGCCATGCCACCTGGCAGTCCCACCTGCCAGCCCTAGTTTTGTAAATTCTGCCATAGAGGGCAGACTTTCGGTATATATTAAGTGAGGACCTACAGTGATCTCAGTCTGGCTTCCTTCACTTTGAATTAAATCTTCCACATTGCTCTACTTTCTGTCAAATGCTAGGGTCTCACTGTTCTTTATGGCTGAGTAGTATTTTATTGTGTATATGTGCCACATTTTTATCAATCCCTTTATCTGTTCTTGGACATTTGGGTTGATTCAATTTCTTAGCGATTGTGAATAATGCTGCAATAAACATCAGAATGCAAGTATTTTTTCCAACTGAGTTATTCCTATCCATTGGGTAAATACCCATTAATGGAGCTTTTGGATTATAAGGTATTTCTATCTGTAGGCCTTTGAGGCACCATATATTCTTTTCTTGACAGAGTGTAGTTCACTTGTCAGGTGCAGGCTTGGGGTAGTGAGGAGAGAAACAAGAGAGAAAAATCACCTCCCAGTGTGGCAGCATCATGCCGCAATCCTTTCTCTCCATTTTTCCATTGTGGCAGGGTTTTGGCATGCACACACACATACCATGTGTGTTTGTCAATCTGCCAGAGTCAGGATTCAAGTCACAGTTGGCCAAGTGAAATGCAGCTGCTTTAACCACTGAATTATAGGGACATCCTAAATGAATGTTTTTGTAAACTGTTTTTTCTAAATTTCCCTGTCACCAATTCATGATTTCTTTCTTTTTTTTTTTTTTACCAATTTCCTAACTTACATTCTGATAGAAAAAGTGTAGCCTTATTCTGATATTCTAGGGGAGTAGGAATTCACCCAAATCTTATGAAAGATACTTAGAGCCCAACCACCCAGGATTAGGATGAGGGAGAGATAAGAGAGGTAGGTGTTGAGGACACATGGAACTTGAGAGTGAAAGATCACTAAACTTTTTCGTGCCTCACTTTTCTTGCCCTATTTCCAGCTCTAACTGCCAGGTTTGACTAAGAGCCCTGTGGTGTGACACAACCCATCTCTAATGGATTGATTAAGGAGTGAAGGTCAGCTGAGGTCAAACTGGATCTCTTTTGATTGAGATTTTCTGACCCTTTCCTTCAAGGTGGCTCAAAGGTTGGCTAAGTGATTTCTTCTGAAATAGGATGAAAGACTCTCGTCAACAAAGAAAGAGAGAGAGAATAGGAAGGAAAACCAGAAAACTGAGACACAGAGGCCTTAGTTTCTGCCTTCTGTGAGCTGGTCTCCCTGCTGCCCATGGTAGTGCCAGGTGCAACAAGGCAGAGCTTTGCTGTTCAGGGGAGCCAGAAAGGGTGCCCCTCCCCCTTCATCCTGTGAACCCCTGAGTTCTTCCTGCTCTGCTCTCTGGTCAACTTCCACGCAGCTCACTTTAGAAAAGATGAATTTCTGAACAAACTATCAAGTGGCATTATCCTTGAAAATGGCAGGGATCAGAGAATTTGGGCTGATTTATCCAGTGAAGAGTGTGGTATTGTCATTAGTCTCCATCATGTGATGTATTTATAAGTTATCACAGTTATTATTTTAAAATATAGGCTAAATATCCATCAATGGGGTTTTAGAAGAGCAAGTGCCGAGCACATATTGTGAGTGTGACTTTAGAGTAGCTGACATTTAGGAGGACCTTGAGGAACTTTCCTTGTTTTCCTTTTTTCTTTCTTGTTTTTTTTTTTTTTTTTTTTTTTTAGTTTTTACTATAGGATATGTGTGCTTATCAGAGAGTGACAGAGAGTGAAAGTGAGAAATCATCTCTTTGATGGGAGTGGGGTGGGGTGGGAGGGATGGCCACACCACACCCTTTTCCCCATTATCCTCTCAGGATTTTGGCATGAACACATATGCACTTGATGTGTTTTCCAAGCTGTTGGGTCTGGGATATGAACTACACAGGTGGCCATGTGAGATCCAGCTGCCTTAACCTGCATGCCATCCACTGGTCCAGACCCTGAGAGACTTTCAACATGGCCTGACAGAGCACAAAAAAGAGAAATCAAGTCAGATGCCGAGCTCCATAGAGGAGAATCCACTATAGGGGCAGTAAGGATGGACTTGAAGGACGAACTGCCAGGAATGCTGCTGCATTTACAGAGTTTGCTGGCCTTCAGGAGAATCAACATTTGGATACCACTGATAAATATTGAAAACAGTGGAGGAAATTACTAATCATCAATATTACCTTTAAGATTTGGGTCAAATTTAAGGAGCAGGGACCAGCAGGTGGTCTGTGGTTAAGGCACTGGATTCCCTCTCAATCTGGCTTCCTTCATTTTACATTAAATCTTTGCATCAAACCCCATACCTGGCAACTTGAAAATTACACTGAGTATGTCATTACATTAAATCTTTGCATCAAACTCCATACCTGGCAACCTGAAAATTACACTGAGTATGTGCATACATGCCCCAAATCCCAAGAGCAGAATGGAGGAGAAGGTATTGTGACATGGCCATCCCCCCGGGGAATGATTGCTCACTTTCCCTCCCACTGTTGTCTGTCTCTTGCTGCTGAGTGCACAAGCACTATGGCCAAAAACTAAAAAGATAAAAAAAAAATTTGAAGAGTAAGGTGATGGTGGATTTTGTTAGTTTGTTCAAATAAGTCTTGAAGTGGATGTAATTTGGGACACTAATTCAAATAAATATTTCTGGACCCTCCCAGGGGTATACAATTCAATTACATATTCAATTCAAACATTTCCTGTTGGTACCACCTTCAGGTGGAATACATTCCTCTGTCCGTATATGTCCTGACCGAAGCACTTCTACCATGGTGCAGCACCAACCACCACTCTTATCGAAGCTCTCATACTCTCTTTCCTGGATTGTCCTGATATTCTTCTAACTCACACCTTGTTTTGTCTTAGCCCACATTTTTTATTTTTTCTTTACACAGTAGTGAGAACGATGTTTTTTTTTGGGGGGGGGGGGGGAGTTTTTTGCTATAAGGTACTTGCCCTCATTGGAGAAAAAGTCAGAAAGCTAGAAGCAAGAAATCATACCCCTGGGGGGGATGGTCAATGCCGCAATCCCTTCTCTTCCATTCTCTTCTTAGGATATTGGGCGCTCATGAATGAACACGTGGCCTGCGTGTTTCAGTCCTCCGTGTCTGGGATCAAAATGTATTTAGCCATGCGGGAGTTCAATGATAGAACCATTATGCCATCTGCTGGTCCCCAGAGTGATGATTTCAAACTGCAAGTAGGATGTCACTGCTCTGTCAAGAAACCTCCAAGAGCTTCCCAATTTACTGCTAGGAAAAATAACAAACCTTACCTGTCCCAGAAGGCCCTGAGCCATCTACCATTGCAGTCCCTCCCCAACTACATCTCTGACCCTCTCTCCCTTGCCCATTGTGCTACAGCCACACTGGCTTCCTTTCTGGTCCTCAGTCATTCTTGGCATATTGTCAGTTTGGGGTCTTTGCTCTTCTTCCCTCTGTTTGAAAATCTCTTTTTATAGTTATTTCCATGGTTCATTCTCATTTTCTTTATAGAACTCTGCTCTTATATCACTGTATCTGGAAAAGCCTGTCCTGATGTCACTCTGTTAAACTACAATCCTTTGCTCTGCACTCATTATCCTGTTTTTTTTTTTTCCTGTATCTTTTGTCCTTAGATAGCCACTATCTAACATATCATTACCCTGTTTTTACTGTTTTTCTCTGTATAAATGTAAGTTTCATGAAAATAGAAATTTTTCCCCTTTGTTTAAAAACTCTTGAATAGCTAACTTTTAGAAGAGTCACTAGAACAGAGTAGAAGCCTGATAATTACTTTAATAGTTAAATAGGTATTTTATAGTAATGTCTTATTTTTCAAAAATTAGGCATGTTATATATACCTGTCTGCTACTTTTTTTAAAAAAATCATTTTATTTACCTTTATTTATTCATTTTTATTTTAATTTGACCAGAGAGGGACAAAAAGAGAGAGGGAGGGAGAGAGAGAGGGAGGGGGGGAGAGAGAAGGGGAGAGAGAGAGAAATGGAGAGAGAGAAAGCGAGAAAGCAAGGCACCAAGTCCAGGACTCGAACTACAGTTGGTCATATGGGAGTCCAGCGCTCTTAACCACCAGGCCACCTGGTGGCCTCATCACTTACTTTTTTTATTGTTCTTTTTTCATATTAATATTTTCCCCTGTTTCTATGCAGATATAAAATGAGCAGTCTTGTTCTTCTTAATGTCTGCATTAGACTGAATAGAAAGAATCAACAGAGAACTTTTCCTTTTTGTAATGTTCATGTGCTAGATATGTACCTATTAACTTAGTTCACTCAGGTTGCTATAGTAATCTACCATAGATAGGTGGTTTGTTAATAACAGAAAGTTATTTCCCCAGTACTGGAGGCTGGCAAGTCCAAGGTCAAGTTACGGGCAGACTGAATGTGTGGTCAGGGCCTGCTTTATTGTAGGCAGATGTCTTCTTCCTTTTTTTTTCCCATAATTTAATTAAAAATTTTTGAAAAATATATTTATTTTACAGTCATTCACTGTTCATCATTACAACATACAAAATGAGTTCTCCCATCCCAAATACACTGTATATTGGCTCACTCAAGGATACTACCCCACATGTCATCAACAACTCATTTTCTGTTTCTCGTTTTTTTATATATTTCGCTCTCCCCTCCCTTGTTTCCCTTCCTCTCACCCTCTGCCATTTCCCACCCTTCTCCCACACTGTCTCTGGTATCTATTGTTGCTTTCCATGTCTTTTTAATTTTTTTTCACATTGCATTTATTCACCAAAAATCTTAATCTAACTACTTTCAATATCAAGTGCAGCTTGGGACCAGCAGTTAGCATAATGGCTATGTAGCTGGACTCCCCTAGGGGGGATGGCCATGCCGCAATCCCTTCTCCTCCATTCTCCTCTCAGAATCTTGGTCACACACGCACATGCACTAGGCGTGAGTTTTAAGCCACTGGATCCAGGACGAGAACCACAGTTGACTACATGGGAGTCCAGCAACATAGGCATTACCCTAACGGCTCGTCCTGGTTTCCTCATCTTCTAGGACACTGATTATCTTGATATTTGGGTGCTCCATGCTGTTTAGTATTCCTTATATGGTATTCTCATATTTTTGGGTTATTTTCAGTTTTTTTGGTTGTTTTTTCTATATCAGAGATTTTGCCTTCAACATCCAAGATTTAATTTTCTGTATGGACTAATGCTTGGCTACTATGAACCTAGGCCTATCTAGACATTAAGTGTGTGGAGAGTGAAGCTTAGAGTAAGAAAATAAAGTAAAAATATATAAGCAAAAAGGAAAAAATAACTAGAAAAATACTACCAAAAAAAGTAAAAAATGAAAACCATGGGGCATGCGAACATGCCAGTACACACCTCAGCTTTAAAATGGCTTCTGAAATTAGCAAGTGAATGAAAAGGCCCAAGGTGAGGAAAAATGCTTGAAAATTTTAAAAATAAAATAAAAAATTTAAAGAGAAAGAATGTAAGACAGAATGACAGTAAGCCAGAGACAGAGAATATGGTGGTCGCCTTCCTTGTCTGAATAGTTCAGGAGTCTAGGAGATGGAGTTTAAGAGCATAGCTTCCCTGAACATACCAGGACACACCTCATTTTTAAAAATGTTTTCTGAAATTAGCTTCTGTAGTCTACTTTTAAAAACCATTTAAAGGGACTAGCAGTTAGTGTAATGGCTATGTCACTGGACTCCCACGTAGTCGACCGTGGTTCGAGTCCCGGACCCGGTGGCTTAAACTCATGTTGGGTGCGTGTGCGTGCATGCCCAGGATCCCGAGAGGAGAATGGAGGAGAAAGGATTGCGGCATGGCCATCCCCCCTGGGGGGTGATTTCTCGCTTTCTGTCTCTCTGTTTCTCTCTGTCTGTCTGGCAAGCACACGCGCCCTATAGCAAAAACCTCTCCAAAAAAAAAAAATTTAAAAAACATATAATTTCTTATTTACATTTAATCATTATACATCTTTATATCATGCAATATGGTTTCTCAAAGCATACATGTGGAACATGTCAATCAAGTCAACAAAGATACTGCCATTTTCTCTGTTTCTCTATTTTCAATAGTAAACTTTACCATCTTTTGCCTGGTAAGTGTTTTTACCTGAGCCCCTTCATTTCACCTTGTACTGTCCATCCCCTCTTATACGGTCTCTGGTATCTACACTTTCCTTCCCTATTATTACATCATCAAATCTTTCAATTTCTGCCATAGAGTGCAGACATTCAGTATATGTATATAGACTGTTTCTGTGCCAATACCATGTTTTTTGTATCATCACAGCTTTGTAGCATATTTTGAAGCTAGGTAGAAAGATACATCCTACTTTATTCTTTTTGAACAGTATTGCCTTGGCAATATAGGTTTTTAAAAATGATTTTAGGCCAAGTTTATAATTGTTTTTCCCATTTCTGTGAGGAATGTGTCTGGTAATTTGATCAGAATTGCATTGATTTTGTCAATTTGGGTAAAAGTGATGTTTTGATTATACTGATTCTTCTGATCCAAAAACATGGGATACATTTCCATTTTTGTCTATCATACTTAATTTCTTCTTTCAGTTTTTCATAGTTTTTTTTTTTTGGAGAGGTTTTCGCTATAGGGCGCATGCGCTCGCCAGACAGAGAGAGACATAGAGACAGAAAG
>NW_006199376.1:1382897-1383157 GCF_000334495.1 Tupaia belangeri chinensis
GGGACCGAAACACGACCCACGGTCGACTACGTGGGAGTCCAGCAACATAGCCATTACGCCAACTGCTGATCCCAGTTTTTCATTGTTTTTGTTGTAAGGGTTTTTTTTACCTCTTTCATTTGGTTTATATCTGAGTTTGGTGTGTGTGTGTGTGTGTGTGTTTCATGGGACATTGTTTTTGTTGTAAGGGTTTTTTTTACCTCTTTCATTTGGTTTATATCTGAGTTTGGTGTGTGTGTGTGTGTGTGTGTTTCATGGGA
>NW_006199377.1:0-684 GCF_000334495.1 Tupaia belangeri chinensis
CAATTTACTTTTTTATACTTTCATGTTTTTAAGTAATATTTGCCAAAGATTTTAAGACACTTCTCTGTTGTTCACTAACTGAATATTGAAATTGGGGTGATTCATAAAAATAGAGGTTTATGTAGCTCGTGGTTTGGAGGTCCAAGATCAAAGGACTACATTTAGTGAGGGTCTTCTTGTCAGTGGGGACTCTTTATATTCCTAAGCATCACAGGGTCTTACATGAAAGAACTTTCAAGTCTGTGTTTGTTTTTCTAATTTCCTCACTGCATTCACCTAGTAGTATTCAATCATAGAGTGTCCCACAAGAGGATCCCACCCTGCTGATATTTTTTTACAATAATTAAACAATGTTAATCGGCTTTATATATAAACATCATAATTCTGTATTTTATACTGTGAATGCATAGACATCTACACATGATATGTTGAATAGTATACACACTGTATTTAATTTTATAAAAGCTACTCTTTGTTTTGTAGAATTTAAAAAAATTTTGATACTCAAGCACTGTATATCATTATAGCTTATAAAATTATATTTCCCAGAATGAATATTCTGTGTATTAGTCAAGTTAAAGATATAATTATGTATGTTATCAACAGATAATTTTCTATTTTTATGTTCCTTAACTGTTTTGCTTTTTTCTTTCTCCTTGATTCCCTTCCTCTTACTCTGCTGAT
>NW_006199378.1:0-1014 GCF_000334495.1 Tupaia belangeri chinensis
CCCAGAGTTTCCCCAGTGTTTTTCACTAGTAATTTCAAGGTTTTGGGTCTTAAGTTTAGATCTTCCATCCACTTTGAGTTGATTTGTGTTATTGGTGACAGATAGGGGTTCAGATTCAACTTTTTGCAGGAAAATATCCAGTTTTTCCAGCATCATTTGCTAAGGGGGTTTTCCATTTCCCACTGGATTGACTGGTACCCTTTGTCAAAGATCAGTTGGCTGTATGTTTTGCGGTTTATTTCTGGGGTCTCTACTCTGTTCTATTGGTCTTCATGTCTGTTTCTGTGCCAATACCATGCTGTTTTGATTATCATAGCTTTGTAATATATTTTGGGGTCAGGAAGAGCGATTCCACCCACTCCACTCTTATTCACAGGATGGCTTGGGCAATACATGATTTTTATGATTCTGTACAAATTCTATGTCTTTTCTAGATCTGTAAAGAATGTCTTTTGTAATTTTATTGCGATTGCATTAAATATGTAGATTATTTTATATAGGATTGCCATTTTGATTATATTAATTTTCCCAATCTAGGAACGTGGAATGTCTTTCCACTTTTTTTGTGTCCTTTTTTATTTCCTTTTTAATATTTTCATAGTCTTCCTTATTGAGGTCCTTGACTTTCTTAGTTAGTTTTATCCCTAGGTATCTTATACTTTTTGTGGCTATGGTTGATGGGCTTACTTTCTTCCGTTCTGTATCTGTTTCTTGTTTGTATATAGAAATGCTATAGATTTTTGTAAGTTAATTTTGTATCTTGCCATTTTATGCATTTATTACTTTGAGAAGTTTCTTCATGAATATTTTTACTCATATGTGGAAGAAATTAAAAAAAACAGAGAGTAGAATAGAAATTACTTATTGATAGATGCTTAAAACTAGAGGGGGAAGGAGAGATAGATATGAGTTGCTTAATGTTTACAAAAATATGATTAATTGGGAGAATTAATTTCTAGTGTACTATAGCATAGTAGGGCAACTATAGGTATCAATAATTTGTTGTGTTTTTCA
>NW_006199379.1:0-1267 GCF_000334495.1 Tupaia belangeri chinensis
GAATTGTTCATTTTTTCCTTAATCACTTATTGAACATCTTTTTTTGAATGCTCTATTTCTCTCTCTTTGCATTTTCTCTCTGTCAAATGTTTCCTGGTACCTTACACCCACCCTCCACTACCTATTCTCTACCATCTACTACCTCTACTATCCTTCCATACAGTCTCAAGCATTTATACCCATCCTCTCCACCATCACATTTTCAGGTCTCTCAACCTCTTCCATAGCATTCAGTACAAACTAAGTGGGGATATACAATGTGTATCTTTCAGAGTCTGGCTCACTTCCTCAGCATTAAGTCTTCAATATTCATCTGTTTTGATAGTAAACATCTTTTATGTGCTCAGCTACGTGTCATTTAGAACATAAAACTGAATAAGTCAGACACAGCCCCAGTCCTTAAAGAAATTATATCCCACCTTTTATTAAAATTGGCTATTGCTTTTTTCTTAAGAATTATTTATTATTATTTTTAACTTGATTTAGTCATGAGAGAGAGACAGAGAGAAGGAGGGAAGGAGGGAGGGAGGGAAGGAAAGGGAAAGAAAGAGAGGGAAAATGAGAAAGCAAGCTGCCATGTCCAGGACTGGAACAGTGGTCGGCAACATGGAAGTCCAGCACCCCAACTACTGTGCCATGCCACTTGTTGTTCCCTAACTATTGCTTTAAAAAATTATTTATGTATTTATTTTTTTAAGGCTGCTCAGTCCATGACTTGAACCATGGTAGGCCATGTGGGAATCCAGCACTTTAACAACCATGCCACCTGCTGGCCCTGGCTATTACTTTCATTACTTCTACAAGGATGTAAGCTCCTTAAAGTAGTCAGGCATTATGCCTTACTCAGCATTGTAATTGCACCTTTAGGTCTTACATATAATGTCAATAAATATTCATCAGCTTGATTTTTTAAAAAGAATTATTTTTGTTTAACTTTATCCATTTATTTATTTTAATTTGACCAGAGAGGGATAGAGTGAGAAAGAGAGAGAAAGTGAGAAAGCAAGCCACGAGGTCTGGGATTTGTACCACAGTTGGGCATGTAGGAGTCCATCACCCTTAACCACCATGCCACCTGCCAGCTTCCATCAGCTTAATTGTTAAATGCCCAATTTCTTTCTCATTAGAAAAAGAAAGAAAGGTGAGCTGGCAGGTGGTGTGGTGGTTATGGGCGCTGGACTCCCAGGTTGCCTGCTGCAATTCGAATCCTGGACCTCCTGGCTTGCTTTCTCATCCCTCCCCCCACCCCCAACTCTGTTCCTCTCTG
>NW_006199380.1:0-1108 GCF_000334495.1 Tupaia belangeri chinensis
CTATGAGCAGTATTTGGGAAAAGATGGATCTGTGAGCTTCAAAATAAACTACTTTTTAAATTTTATAATTATCGATTTGATTAAAGAATTTGTCTTCTTTGTATACACTGTAATATAGTATTCCCTATGTATTTTACAGGGTTTCAAAATGTCTCTCCCAGAAGTAATTTCAGGAAAAAGAGCGTTGTAAAATTAAAACATGATTTTGGGGACAGCCAGATGACGTGGTATTGAGAAAAAGACAGAAATAGAGCATGAGAGAAAGCACCACACAGGGAGGATAGCCAGGCCTCAGTCCCTTCTCCTCCATTCTCCTCCCAGGATTTTGAACATGAATACATACACACTGCTTGTTTTTAAAGCCACTGAGTCTGGGACTCGAGCCACACAGTCAGCTATGTGGGATCCAACCACCTTAGCCATCACGCCACTAGCTGGTACAAAACTTCCTAAACCTAAAACCCACCTTGAGCAGGGACCAATTCCATAGCACAGGAATAATGTGCTGCCAAGCAGAAGCCAGATCCCACATGGCAACCACAGCTTGAATCCCCAGCTCCTAGTCTGCCTGAAACACACAAGCCATGTGTGCAAGTGCCCAAGATTCCATAGGCTGGAGGACTAGAAGGGAACAGCAGTGTGAACAGATCCTGTGGGGGTGTGCTCCTCTCTCTGTCTCTTTCTCTCTCACATATGTACATGCCCTGTCATGAATAAAATTTTTTTTAAAAATTTTTAAACCCCACCTTGGGCCAACCTGGTGTGGTGGTTAAGGAGGTTGGAGCCCACAGGGCTGACTGGGTGATTCTAGTCCAGTTCCTAGCAGCTTCAGAAACATGCCAGGTACGTATGCATACATTCCAAAATCCTGAAAAGAGAAATGGAGGAGAAATGACTGAAGTGTGACTATCACCCATAGGGGGAAGGGAGGTGCCTTCTCACTTGCCCTCTCTCTGTTTCTCCAGCAAGCACATGAACCCTTCAGTAAATTTAAAAAACAAACAAAAAAACACCTTGATCAGAAATGTTGACCTGCAAACTTTGTGAATGAGCAATATAGGGCTTTGAGTTAGAAGGGAATATATAGGGACCAGCAGTTAGCGTAATG
>NW_006199381.1:0-485 GCF_000334495.1 Tupaia belangeri chinensis
CTTGATAGATATTTATAGAACTTTCCACCCTTCATCCATAACATACATTTTTCTCACCCAGGCATGGAACCTTGTCAAAGAAAGACCATATGTTAGGACACAAATCAAGCTTTTACAGATTTAAAGTCATAGAAACTGTATCCAGCATCTTCTCTGACCATGATGGAATTAAACTCAAGATTAATTTCAAGAAACCCCGAAAATACATGAACAAATTGAAACTGAACAACCTACTTCTGAATGATTTCTTCACTACTGAAGACATTAAGACTGAAATCAAAAAATTTATGGAAACAAATGATAATGAGTATACAAGTGTCCATAATCTATGGGACACAGCAAAAGCAGTCATAAGAGGGAAATTCGTAGCAATTAGTGCACATAAGGATGGAAAGATGGCAAAAAGATAACTTATCATCATGCCTCAGAGAATTGGAAAAAAACAACAAACGAACCCCAAAAAATGCCAGGAGAAAAGAAATAAT
>NW_006199382.1:0-673 GCF_000334495.1 Tupaia belangeri chinensis
CTCTTTGGAGCTTCTTATTCCTCTCTGGAATATTCTGGAACCTGTTGCTGCTTCTTGAACTCAGGTCCCTGTCCAGGTGCCAGAATGTCCTGGCACGCAGGACAATCAGGCAGGGTGCTTGAGTGAGAGCGCGGAGGTCTGGAACTGGTGCAGTGTCACAACACAGGAGCGACACAGTGTCACAGCTCAAGATGGTATGCAGTCGCTCATTTATTGAGGGCCAGAGAACATTCTTATATACACAGGGTAGGAAAAGGGGGCGGGAATTGTCATGGACCTGACTGAGGACCTGCCTGAATGAGGACGTCTCAGGGTGAATTGTCTACTCCCAGAACAAGGATACTTGAAGGTCCTTGTATGAAGGTCAAGTCAGCCATTTTGGTGCATGTGGCTCCCCACAAAAAGGGACCAGCTGGTGGCATGGTGGCTAAGAGTCGTGGACTCCCACATTGCCAACTGCAGTTCAAGTCCTGGAGCTGGAAACTTGCTTTCTCACTTCCTCTCTCTCTCTCTGTTTTTTTTTGTTTTTCTCTCTCTCCCTCCCTCCATCCTTCTTTGGTTAACCTTCCTCTCTCTTTGGTCAAGTTAAAAACTAAAAATAAATGGAATTAAATGAATAAATAGTTCTTTAAAATAAATAAATAGTTATAGAAAACAGTAAATCAAGTGTGTA
>NW_006199383.1:0-1090 GCF_000334495.1 Tupaia belangeri chinensis
ATATATGTATGGAATAATATAAAGAAGCCACCCAAAAACTCTTATGAGTTCAATAAAGTCACATGCTACAAACCAGTTGCAGCATTTCTGTACATTAACAACAAGCACACTGAGGCAGAAATTAAGAAAGAAGTCCAATTTATAATAGCTGTATGCAAAAAACAGTGCCTAGGAATAAATGAAGCAAAGAAGTAAAAGATCTCTGCTGTGAAAACTTTTTAAAAGCTGAATAAATGAATTGAAAAAAGATACATATAATTGGAAAGATATTCTTTGTTCATGGATTGAAGAATCAAGGTAAAATATTGATATTTCCCAAAATGAGCTACAAATTAAATGCAATTTTCATTAAAACAGCAATGACATTCTTCACAGAAATAGAAAAGAATAATTTATCCAGAATCACAGGTAGATAATTTGTCGGTAATCTCAAAAGACCTCTTTTGTCAAAGCAATGTAATGTACTGACACAAAAATGGACATATAGACCAACAAAACTGAATAGGATATCCAGAAACAAATCCAATAAAATACAGTCAACTGATTTTTAACACAGTCTCAAGACAATTCAATACAAAAAAAGATGGTCTTTCCAATAAATTGGTGCTGGAAAAACTGAATATCCGTTTGTGGAAGAATGAACTAAATGACCATCTCTCACAATTTGTAAATATTATCTAAAAATAAATGATAACTTTAAATGGAAAGTTCAAAACTGTAAAACTATTTGAAGAAAACACAGAAGAAATAATTCAAGATATTGAAGTAGGGAAAGAATTCTTAAATGAAACCCCTAAAGTACAGGCAACAACACCAAAAATAGACAAATGGGATTACATCAAGCTTAAAAGCCTATGGACAGCAAAGGAAACAATAAAGAGCCAACATCCAGGATGGTATAAAATGTCTGCAAATTATACTTTAGATAAGGGATTGATAATCACAATATATAAAAAACGAAAATTGCTCACCCACAAATAAAGAAATAATACAATTTAAAAAGGTAATCAATCTGAACAGACAACTCACAACATAAGACATACAAATGGCTATAAAGCATACAATGTTCTCAACATTTCTATCATAAGGG
>NW_006199384.1:0-835 GCF_000334495.1 Tupaia belangeri chinensis
TGTTTCTAAGGAGTGGTGAGTCTTCAACTGATCTAATAAACAACACCTCAAGAGCACAGAAAATCAAAACGGAAAAAGGAAATCACCAAATCACCAAAATTCGAACAGTCCAAAGGCTAGTGGAAAAGGATCAGATGATGAGTGACAGTACCAGGTTGGTCAGGTCTGCAGCCTCAGTCCACCTGGTGTCCAGAACTGCTGGTCAGATCAGGATTACAGGTGAGGTGGGGTGGGGGTTCGCCTTAAAGTCCCAGGCAACCAACCTGGGGTCCAGAGAGGAAGAACGGTGGGGATGCGTGGAGATTTGGAAGGGTCGGGCCTGCAGTCTCAGTCTGCCTGGTGTCTGGAACTCACGATACTAATTTCTGACAAAATAGGCTTTAAAACAAAAGCTGTTCAAAGAGACAAAATCAGGGCACTATACTGTAGTGAAAGGATCAATGGAACAAGAAGATATAACTCATATATATCTATGGACCTAACACAGGAGCACCCAAATATGTGAAAGAGAGATTGTTAGATCTAAAAGGGGAGATAGACTGCAATATACTAATTGTTGGAGACCTCAACACTGCACAATCCCCTCGGGACAGATCATCTAGACAAAAAATAGATAAAGAGATAAAGGATCTGAATGTTACCATAAATGAAGTGGACTTAACAGACATCTATAGAACTTTCCACCCAAAAACCATGAGGTATATTTTGTTCACCCCCATATGGAACCTTTCCGAAGAATGACCACATCATAGGGCACAAAGCAAGCCTCTACAGATGCAAAGGCATAGAAACTATTCAGAGCACCTTCTCTGACTATGATGGAATTAAACTTGAG
>NW_006199385.1:0-1097 GCF_000334495.1 Tupaia belangeri chinensis
TTGAGCACTCTAAATCTGTTGGCTGTCATATATTTTCAAAATTAAAGAGAGACTATAATTATCATACTCTACATACTTATGGAACTTTGTGATGTAGAACCAGTAATTTATCAGTTAGTCATATAGTATTAATTAAGTTCTCGTAAATTGTGCAGTTGGATACTAACCACTCAGGAAATTCATTGTAAATAATAGACCTGGTCTCCACCCTTAAGGAACTAATATTATAGTGTTTTAAATTATAATTATTTATACTCAGTCTTATGGCAGAGCTAACCCAAGACTATAATATCTGCAGAGGGAAAATTAAGTCATAGGATAAAAATGTAGAAATGCAGATGGTAATTAAAGTGAGGAAATCTTTCACAAAAAGACAGTGTAAAAGAAAGGACACCTGTCAAAAGTCAAGTGTCCATATTACTTGACTTGAGTCAGGGAAATTATTATGGAGAGTAGATGGTAGGATGTCATCTAGGGACACCCATAACTAATTGCGACTCGATCTCGTATGACACAATGCATGTAGCCCAATGTTCTGAAACTCAAATAAGGTGGAACCATTTGGGCACTCATGGCCTATTTGTCTAAATAGTTATGACCTCTATAGGGAGCCAGGATGTCCAACAAATAAACTTTAATTATCTTGGGCTCTTGATTAAATCATTAAATTGGTTCGTAATTAACTCAAATTGTTTATAGAGAATTTAATCAAAACAATGTATTATGGAGAAACTCAGATTATTATAAATAGGCAATGAAGAAAATATTATGCAACAAATGTGCCAGGAAAATTGCTTAACTATTTGGGGAAAAATAGAAAGTAATGTGAAAATGAACTCATTATTTTATCAATGAAAATAAAAATATAAAAATTGGAGATAATTAGTATAACTTGTTTAAAAATTCTGAAAGTGGGGCCAACAGGTGGTATGGTGGTTGGGGGGCTGAACTCCCATATGATCAACCACAGTTTGATCCCAAACCTGGGTGTTTGCTTTCTCACCCCCCCTTCCTCACTGGTGAATTAAAATAATAACAATTAATTAAATAATTAAATAAAAAAATAATTCTTTTTAAAAATTCTGTAAGTAAATAAA
>NW_006199386.1:0-1269 GCF_000334495.1 Tupaia belangeri chinensis
TGTATTTTTGTTTTATAAATTTTAAATTACCCTGAAATTTTAAGAGAACTGAGCTATAGAGAGTTAATTCATTAACCCAATGGTCCCTAATTACTAAAAGTATTCTAATTCTGCTATATATTTAAGATTCTTGTTTAAAGTCTATTTTTATTGCATCATTTTAAATTTAATTTCCCATTTGTTTCCAAAGAAACCACCATGTTCTGCTATAACAAGAAGACAGTGTCTCTCACCATATTTACTATAAGCATATATATTTTTTATTTACTGAAATTACAAAAAACTGAAGGCAACAACAACAACAAAAAAAAAAATTCAGGGACCTGCTGCATAGCATCTGGATCCCCATGGCTGGTTACACAGTGAAAATCCAGGCTAGAAGCTTGAAAATAAACCGTATGTAAGCCCAAAACCTCAAAGGAGAATGGAGAGTTAGAGATTGAGGCATGTTCATTGTCCCTGAGGGTGATTTCTCAATTTCTTCTTTGCTTTTTCTTCCTTCCTTCTTTTCATTCTTTCTTTTCTTTCCTTTCATTCTTTCTTTTCTTTCCTTTCATTCTTTCTTTTCTTTCCTTTCATTCCCTTTTCTTTTCTTTTCTTTTTTCTTTTCTTTTCTTTTCTTTTCTTTTCTTCTTTCTCTTTTCTTTCTTCCTTTCTTTCTTTCTTTCTTTCTTTCTTTCTTTCTTTCTTTCTTTCTTTCTTTCTTCTTTCTTTCTTTCTTTCTTTCTTTTCTTTCTTCCTCATTCTTCTTTTGCTTTTTCTTTTATTCTTTCTCTATTCCTTCCTTCCTGTTTCTTTCTTCTTTTTTCTCTTTATTTTCTTCTCTATTTCTTCTTTATTTTTTCTTTCTTTCATCTTTCATCTTTCTTTTTGTTTCCTTCTCCTCTCCCCTTCCCATAAGCAAATGCACCCTATAGCAAAATTTAAAATTTTTAAAAAAGGAAAACAGAATTAGAGGAACCAACAAGTCACATGTTGGTTGGGGTGCTGAACTCCCACACGGACAACCTATGCTGAAGTCCCAAACCTGTCACCTCATTTTCTTTGTCTTTCTCTGGTGATATACATCCCCTATAGCAAAATTTAAAAATAACAATACATAAAATTAAATATGTAATTCTTTAAAAGAAGAATTAGAAAGTTAAAAAGAAAGTTGAAAGAAAAGAAATGAAATGAAATAAATAAATAAATAGAAAATCCTAAAGGTATAAATTATAATAAAAAATACTATTCATTTTACTGCAACACACTCAACCAGGATGGATGACA
>NW_006199387.1:0-1557 GCF_000334495.1 Tupaia belangeri chinensis
CTGGGGCCTAGAGACAGTCACAATTGTATAAGTCATGGGAGTTATTTTATCCCAAGACCAGATACCACTCAATAAAAATCCTGACACGATGGCTTGAGTGACCTTCCTGAGTTGGCAATACATCACACATTGTTGCTAGAAGAATTAAACATGTGTCTGTGTAGCTCCACTGGGAGGGGTCACCTGGAAGATTGCTCTGGCTTCTTCTGGACTTCAGCCTAAGCACCTTTCCCTTTGCTAATATTCATGTAGATTCTTTCAGTGTAACAGCCTGTCATTATGTGTTAGTCAGGTTTCCTCATAAATATTTGAGCCCAAAATGGTCATGGGAAACTTGGGATCCCCAGTGGTATTGGCAAAATGTGTCCTATGAACAGTTCTCAACAGACAACAAGCTTTCCAGTTTGAGGATGGGAATTCCAGTGTAGACTGACAGCATCTTGTTTAGGAGTTTTCATACCACAAGCAACTGGGGGGAAACTCTACTTAAGTAAAATAGGAACAAAGCACTTTTGTGGCATGGTTGGGTTGTGTTTTCCTTACACTGAGGAAGGAGACAAGCAACAAAAAAATCTGCCAGGCCCTCAGTAATCAGCCCTGTAGACACATGGGGAAGCTATTATGGTTGCTCTCCTGGTCTGGGTATTGGCACCAGGGCACTCCAACAGCACACACTGCCTGCTCTTCCACTGAAAGAAGCTAGTGTGGGTCAATCACAAAAGAACACCCAGCCACCAAACTCTATGACACCCAGTGGCAAAATTTTTGTTTCTTCCTAGTTTTTCTAGTTCCGCTCTATAGTCAGTGGGACTTATTTTGCCTTACAGAAGTGCTCAGGGCCATGAGGCCCTAGAATGTCAACAGCCCTGCCTGTAAGCACTCCAAGTGTTCAACGTGTGACCCTGCCCCTCAGAAACCATTCTGCCATACCAGCTGGAGCAGAGCTGGGTTCACTTGGAGCCCAACTTTTGTAGGGCCAACTCTCTCCCTCAGTATTCAATGGGGCCATGGCCACAAAAAGGCCTTTTAGATCCAACGTACACAATGTACACTCTGGCAACTCTGAGTCCTGCTATCTTTTGTCAAAAAATTTGTAAGTTCTCTCCTGCATGGATTCCTGTGCAATACCAAGGCCAAACATGACTGCAACCAACCAATTTACTACAAATAACATTAATAGTGACAATAATGAAAAGATTTTTTTAAGAACCTGTATTCAGGAGAAAAAAAGAGAAAGGAGAGTGAGAGAAGGAAAAATAAGTGAGAAAACATCTCCCAGAATTAAACTGTTCCACAATTTCTTATATTCTATTCTCCTCTCAGGATTTAGGGCACACATGCACACATGCCAGGAGTGATTTTCAATCTGCAGTGTCCAAGTGTTCGGAAGTGCTCAGTGTGATGAGCACTTGTGGATCAATCTGCTTGATCCAAAAAATTGACCATTTGGTATCCAGCTGCCTTAAAGTATATGCCATTTGCTGACCTGAAATGATGTTTATAACTATGCAGTTTTCTTCAGAACACTTTTCTTTCTTTCTTTCCTTCTTTCCTTCT
>NW_006199388.1:0-539 GCF_000334495.1 Tupaia belangeri chinensis
GTCTATCATGCTTTATTAACAAATCAGGGGATGAGTCATTGGTGGAGCAGTAAGTCATTGAATTCCCACATGGCTGATTGCAGTTTGAGTCCTGAATTTGATAGTTTTAAAATTATGCTGGGAACAGGACCATAAGTGTGGTCCCAAAATCCCCAAAAAAAAATGAAGGGGAAGGGATTGCAGCATGGCCATACCATCTTGGGTGGTGATTTCTTACTTTTCCTCTCATGGTCTCTCTCTCTCTCTAAGGTACACACAATATGACAACAACCTTTCAAAAAAGAAAAGAAAAAACACTTTGAATGTTTAAATCAATGTTTAGATGTAAGAAATTAACACCAGAATAATTACACAGAGAATAGAGAAACAATTAAAGAAAATATATAACACTAATAACCAAAAAATAAGCTATTTTTAAAACTCAAAACATACTTTCAGCAAATATTTTTAAAAGCTGAGAATTTCCAAGGGGAAAATGAACAATTATAAAGATCAATTAGCTGCAGAGAAATTTTTTTTACAAATTTGTAAAACGACTT
>NW_006199389.1:0-774 GCF_000334495.1 Tupaia belangeri chinensis
AAAAATGTCAATTTTTGAACACTGAACATTCTTTTTTTCCCCCAAATGTTTCCCAAGTAAAACCTAGATTTATCACCAAATAGTTTCTTCTAAATATAATGACTCGTAAATGCCATCTGTTCCCTTTTTTAATTACATGTTTATGGATAAAATTTAGAACCTCATTAAAAGAAATGTTTCTAAATTTCCACCACAAAGACATAATAAATACTTGTATTTTCTGTTTTCCTTTTATGATCATGTGTGTATATTTGTGTGTGTGTGTGTGTGTGTGTGTGCACACGCGCGTGCCTAACAGCCTACTGGAATTTCTTGTTCTTTTATCGCACACTCTATATTTTCAGTGGCATATAATCTCTATAATTAAAGGCACCAGTGCCTAATATTCCATTTCATATGACATACCATAATTTAACATTCTCCCATTATTAGGTATTTAATTTATTTCTAACTACTTGTTTTATTCTTTATACATGAAACTTTTTGTTTCAATTATTTCCTTAGCCTAAAGTTTCATTAATAAGATTTTTGAGTAGAAGCATTCATATTTTTATGCCTGCCTCCCATACATATTACCAAATTGACTTTAATACTTTTGCTGATTTACATGATTTCAACAATAAAATTATTTTTGAATTTTACTTGTTTTTTGGATTCATGTTTTAGGCACATTTTAATTACAGTACTTAAGCATGTATTTAAAAAAAAAAAAAAACAGCATATTTAAGTTCCCAAAGAAAATCAAGATACATAGACATATGGTGACATGTTAGG
>NW_006199390.1:0-886 GCF_000334495.1 Tupaia belangeri chinensis
AATGAATGTAAATAAAGAAAGAAAAAAATAAGAAAAAAGTAACAATAACACATACAATAAATAATTCTTAAAAATAATAAAATTCTGTTTTACTTCCTAACATGGCAAAATGAATAGGCCTATGCAGTACCTCTGGGTTCTTGCTGATTTCTGAGTGCGTGGAGATTCTGGAACAGCAGTCTGAGGACTGTGACCTGCCTGTCAGATCAGGCCAGGCCAGGACAGTGCCACCCCCACCAAAGATCTGAGGCCTGAGTGTCAGAGGCCCTGTCTGGAGGGCGGGTCTGTTAGGGAAGCCAGCGCAGGGGGTTCCCATCCCTTGGCCTTTCACTTTCTCTGCTGGCTCAGGTCAGATCCTGCCCCTATGCTCAGGACTGGCCCTGGTTCTCTGTGACCAACAACTTCACGGTGCAGTTAAAGGACCCGCTAGGGGGCAGCAGAGGACCGCGGGGCAGCGCAGAGCTCCTCCCAGCTGGGATGGCTGGGACTGGGGGAATGTCCTGTCCCTGAGCACTCCCAAGGAGCCGGCCTGACCCGGGTGGTCGAGGCTGTGGGGTGTCGGCGTGGAGACCAGCCGTGGTGGCTCTGCATTTCTCTTTTCCCCTCTGCTCTTTTTCTTTGGAGTGTGCGTGACTGTGTGTGTCCAGAGGCCTCTCAGAGGAGGGAGTAGCGAGAGGGGACGGTGAGGGGGATGCAGGATATCTGAAAGTCACCACTTGAATGAACCCTCTAGGCAAAGACTCAACTGTGACAGCTCCTCCACATCCTGTCACCCAGAGCTCAATCCCACTCTTCTCCCTCCTGCACCTCCATGGTCTTCTGGGTCCTCCTGTGGGCTGCGCCCTTCAAGCCCCGGACCTGGGACCTGGGGTGTCTGCTCCCAAGC
>NW_006199391.1:0-1163 GCF_000334495.1 Tupaia belangeri chinensis
AACGTGTTTGTGAGAAGTCTTACAGAAGGTGGAAATGTTAAAGCATGCTTGGGTTTAACAGATTGTGTTTTTCTTTGTTTGTTGTTTGTGTGTGTGTGTTTTTTTTAAGAGAGATTTTTGCTATAGGGTGTGTGCATTCACCAGAGAGACAGAGAGAGCGAGATAAAAATCGCAGATAAAAATCGCCCCCCCCCAGGGGGGATGGCCATGTCACAATCCCTTCTCCTCCATTCTCCTCTCGGTATCTTGGGCACGCGTGCACAGACACCCAGTGTGAGTTTAAGCCACCAGGTCCAGGTCTCGAACAATAGTCGATACATGGGAGTTCAGCAACGTAGCCATTATGCCATCTGCTGGTCCCAACAAATTGTCTTTCCTGGAGAGAATCCAAGAGTTTGATATCACCACCTTCTCTGCTTTTGCTGCTGGAGCTTCCTAGCAAAGGCTCATGGGCTCTTTCTGTCTTCGGGAGACACAAAGCTTTCCCAAGTCTGCCACAGCGTCCATGGTGTAAGTTCAGGCAGTGTAGAGAAGAACCACTGTGTGATAGATCGTGGGAGAAAACAGAGACCCGTCAGTGCCGGAAAAGCCGGTTTGGGCAGAAAGAAGGACTTTCCAGTTGAGCTCTCCTGCTTCCTCGTGTGCCAACTCTTCCCTTGCTTCCATTTATCCGCCTCCAGCCCACACCAGCATGGTACATCCCTGGCATGCACACATGTATATCTGCATATGAACACATGCATATGCTCACGGCGCGTGAGCACTCACCACACACACACACACGACAGCATTATCTTCTAATCCCTCCAGGATCTGAGAAGAAAATGGCATTATTTCCAGCTGCATCTAGACAGGCCTCCAAGAGTGTATCCACTCAGGCCCAGACATGTGAGAAAAGGCCTTGTCTCCCACACACACTGGTCTGTTGCCTGATCTCATTCTGACCTCAGGATGGCCTCGTTTCTAGCCCAACATTCTTCTCCCAGACTTGGAGACAGAATGTGGCCCTCAGACTCCACGGGACACAGTCTTCAACCACCCTCTGGCTTTACATTAGAACTCAAGCAAACCAGTTCAGCCATGGTGACCTCGCCCAGAGCGGACAGCCAGGCAGGCCTACACGCCTATCCATATGAGAGGCATTGCTCTGCTCCTTGGCAGCT
>NW_006199392.1:0-793 GCF_000334495.1 Tupaia belangeri chinensis
ATCCAGGACAGTTGGTGGAACCAATGGTACCGCTTCAGTTACCGCCACCATTGCAACCTCAGCTAATACAACCACGATTACAGACAGATCCTCTTGGAATTATATAAATAGAAAGAGATTGCAGACAGCCTGTAATTGGACAAAAAAGTAAATCTAGACATGCATGTTTCAGGGTTCAGTAGTATACTTCATGTTTCATACAGATAATTCACATTCAAAATGATGAGACATTTTATCTTTGAACTATATGGTATTCCTTATTTGCTTACATTACAAATCTAAGGCCATGTGATAAGCATGACTGGAGAGGTTTAATTTTTATGAACAAAAATAGCTATAAAATACAAAGCTGCTGCTGCATGCAACCTTATTGCAATCAGTATATCATTCCTGTGGCAATTTCTGTCACATTATATTGTGAATAAAATTTTTCTATAGAAATTAAATGATTTAAAACTCATATATGAAACATTTAATGCTTTTCAGCCTGCTTTATGGCTGATTTTGTTATTTGATGTTCTAATTTGGGCAACTAATTTACATTCTAGCAGTCTGTGTAGATAACTAAAAATCCAGTTAAGTATTTTATAATTTCAGGCTACTTACGCCGTGTTTGGGATGTTGTTTGAAAGAAAGAAATAGTACACTTAACATTTTCACATTTCTGCACCTTCATCTTTACTTCTAAGTAAACCTGTGGATGATTTGATGAGAGGTAAATGAACCTATTTCTTTTATACACATACCAAGGACATGCTTGTTGCTAAAGTGAGTTGATAATGTTGTGCAAAGG
>NW_006199393.1:0-1136 GCF_000334495.1 Tupaia belangeri chinensis
TTGCTTTGGCAATGCAGGGTCTTTTATTATTACAGATGAATTTTATAATTATTTTTTCTAAATCTGTGAAGAATCTATCTGGTACTTTGATTGGCATTGCATTAAACAGATAGATTAATTGGGGTAGGATTGCCACTTTGGTTACATTAATTCTTCCAATACAGGAACATGGGATGTCCTTCCACTTTTTTTTGGTCAATTTCAATTTCTTTTTTTAGCTTCTTATAGTTTTCCTTGTGGAGGTCTTTAACTTCTTTGGTTAGATTTATCTCTTAGTATCTTATACTTTTAGTGGCTATGGTAAGTGGAATAACTTTTTTCAGTTCTATCTTCATCTGCCTGTTGTTTGTATATAGAAATGCTATAGACTTATGTATATTAATTTTGTATCCTGCAAATTTACTGTATTTGTGCATTACTTCCAGAAATTTCTTCATGGAAATCATTGGGTGTTCAAGGTACACAATCATGTCATCTGAGAATAGAGAGAGTTTCACCTTTTCTTTTCCTATTTGGATGCCTTTAATTTTTTCCTCTTTTCTGATTGCAGTGGCGAGGTCTTCCAGTACTATATTGAAAAGGATTGGAGAAAGTGGGCATCCTTTTCTCATACCTGTTTTTAGTGGGAAAGCTTTCAGCTTTTCTCCATTCAGGATGATGTTCACAATAGGATTTTCATAGAGAGCTTTTATTGTGTTGAGAAATGACCCTTGTGTGCCAATTTTGCTAAGCACCTTGATCATAAAGGGATGTTGTATCTTATCAAATGTCTTTTCTGCATCAATCGATATGACCATATGTTTTTGTCTTTTTTCCTGTTAATATGGTGTATCACATTTGGATGAATTCTATCTCTGTAACTCCATTAGAAGTAACATAAGAGAAACTACCCAGAAAAACCTGAATCTAAAACTCCTACTGTGAATTCCACAGTACTACCCACGGAGCACATGTAAGTTTATAAGGAATTTCTTCTCCAAGAAATAGGAGAAAATTAAGAGTTATCTCCCCCTTAAAGGATCATACCTGCTCACCAATAGTGGATAAAATACAAGAGATCAAAGAAATGTCAGAAAAGAAATCTATTGTTTATTTTTTGAAAAATCAATGTAATACTCTGTAAAGTTATATGTAAT
>NW_006199394.1:0-2990 GCF_000334495.1 Tupaia belangeri chinensis
TCTTCTTCTTAATAAGAATCACTAGTGGTGTATCAATTTTATGTATCCTTTCAAAGAACCATCTTTGATTTCCATTTATTTTCTGCATATTACATTTATTTTCTATTTCATTTATTTCTGCTCCAATCTTCATTATTTTCTTTTTCCTGGAGTTTTTTGGATTTTTTTGCTGTTTCTTTTTCAGTTCTCTAAGGCATGGTGTTATCTGCACTAATTCCTATGAACTTCCCTCTTGTGACTGCTTTAGCAGTGTCCCAAAGATTATGGAAACTCATGTCCTCATTTTTATTGGCTTCCATGAATGTTTTTATCTCAGTCTTTATTACTTCAGTAGTAGGGGAGTCATTCAGGAGGAGGTTATTTAGTTTCCATGTATTTGGTATTTTTGAGGATTTCTCTTGAAATTAAAATTAAGTTTAATTTCATCATGGTTAGAGAAGATGCTGGATATAGTTTCTATGCCTCTGAATCTGTCGAGGCTTGCTTTGTGCCCTATGATGTGGTCAATCTTTGAAAAGATTCTATGTTGGGGTGAGAAAAAGGTGTATCTCATGGTTTTTGGATGAAAAGTTTTATAGACGTCTGTTAAGCCCATTTGATTTATGGTATCGTTTAGATCCTTGATCTCTTTACCTATTTTTTGCCAAGATTATCTTTCCAGAGGGGATAGTGCAGTGTTGAGGTCTCCAACAATTAGTAAGTTGCAGCCTATTTCCCCTTTTAGATCTAACAGTCTTTCCTTCACATATTTGGGTGCTCCAATGTTAGGTGCATAGATATGTATTAGTGTTATATCTTCTTGATTTTATAGGGCCTTTTACTACAATATAGTGCCCTTCTTTGTCTCTTTGAACAGTTTGTGTCTTAAAGCCTATTTTGTCAGAAATCCATATCACAACTTGTGCTTTTTTTTTTCTTTTTTTGGTTCCCATTTGCATGGAAAAAATTTTTCCAACTCTTCACTTTGAGTCCATGTATGTATTTATCCATGAGGTGGGCTTCCTGTAGGCAACAGATAGAGGGTTTCTGTTTTTTAATCCATTCAGACAGTCTATGTGTCTTGATTGGAGATTTTAATCCATTAACATTCAATGTTATTATCAGTGTTACAGGATCTGTATGAACATTTAAGTTGGTCATTATCTTACATGCCTTTTATTGTTTTGTTTCTGGCTGTTAATTCTTTAGTTTTCCTGGAACAATACTTTCTTCAGGGTATTTTTTGAAGAGCTGGTCAGGTGTTGGCAAATTCTTTCAGGTTTTGTTTGTCTGAGAAGATTTTAATCCTTTTTTCCCATATGAAGGATAATCTTGCTGGATATAATAGTCTTGGTTGAAATTGTTTCTCTCTTAAAACTTTCAATATTGATTCCCATACTTTCCTTGCTAGAATTGTTTCTGTTGGGAGGTCCGGTGTTAGCCTGATGGGATGATCTTTGTAAGTCACTTCTCGTTTCTCTCTTGCCAGTTTTAGCATAATGTCTTTATCTGTGGTCTTTGAGAGTCTGGCTACAATGTCCCCTGGGGAAGATATTTTGAGGTTGAGTCTATTTGGGGTCTTTTGTATTTCTTGAGTCTGGATGCTTGAGTGTTTTTCTAGACTTGGCAAATTTTATTCCAGAATTTCATGGAATAGATTTTTCATACTGTAATTACTTTCTTCACCTTCTGGGATGCCAATTCCTTGAATGTTTGGGCATTTCATAGTATCTAGTATTTCTAATATGGTATCCTGTTTTCTTGACTGTTTTCTCAGTATTTTTTGTTATTTTTTCTAGGTCTAAAGGTTTTTTCTTCTACTTCTGAGATTTGATCTTCTGCATGGTATAACCTGCTTTTAATACTTTCAAAGGAGGTTTTGATTTTCTGTATTATAGCCTTCATATGTAACAGCTCCATTTGATTCTTTTTTTATGGTGTCCAGTTCTTCTTTCATATTATGGAAGGACTTACTCATCTCTTGGAGCTCAGTGTCTCTTTTCTCTTACATTTCATAGTGTTTTGTTACCATAAATATTCTAAATTTTTTTTCTGACATTTTGGTAATATTCTCTCATTTTTTTCTACATGGAGATGAATACAGTGTTCCTTTGCTAGAGATGTATTATTTGATTTTCTCATCCTTGATGCTTTTCTCTGATTTTTAGTTATTTGGTATGTGTTCACTTTTGACTAAATTTTCCTTTTGCTGTGAATTGATGTGTGCAGAAGTACCTCTTTGTTGTTTTTAGTAATGTGGTCTCAAGAGGGTACTCTATTCTAAGTATTCACAGGTGTTTGAGTATTGAGGAGGATCCCAGGAACCTTCCAATACTAGAGAAGTTCAGAACTGGGATTCTAAATCTGTCTAATCCCTCAGGAAGAGTGGAGGATGAAGAAGAGAGGATAATGTCAGAGGATAGAAAAGAGTACAAAGGAGATTAAAGAAAAAGTCACATGCCACAGGATAGTGCCACAATTTCACCAGTGAGCTGTAGAAGGCCAGGAGGGCTCTTGCAGGGCAAGGACCTGTCTGGTCTGTGGGACAAGGGGGAGGAGAGAATTAGTGAAACAAAAAGAAATAGCAAAGAAGAAAGAAAAAAATTGAAAAAATAAAAAGAAGGTGGGTCCTAGTCTTGGGAGCCTGGAAGTGGGCTGGAGGGCAGTCGTGCCCTGGCCTCAATTTCTCTTGCTGGGAAGTGGACTATAGATCAAAATTAATTCATTTTATACTCTGCCAATTTACTAAATGTTAAAAATTGAAGATTCCACATTTTCAAAGGGCTCTTTTACATAAAGTAGATTTTTCTAGTTGACAGATTTGGAAACACACTATAGATGAATGGAACACACTGGATGTGAAAGGAAGGGCCCAAGTACAGTACAGACTGCAGGCGTGGGCTGAGGTTGGGGCAGGATCTTGCCATGATCTGCTGAGGCTGCTTTTTGGCTCACTGGCCTCTCAGGGCTGTGGATACTGCTGCTGCAGCTCCTGCCCGGAACACCACTTT
>NW_006199394.1:3840-6601 GCF_000334495.1 Tupaia belangeri chinensis
CAACATACCAAATAACCTATTCAAATGGGTTAAGGTGGCCCATAGGTGGCATAGAAGTGGTTAAGGTGCTGAATCCCACCTGGCTGAATATGGTATGCCTCCCAATTTGGATGGCTTAAAAATTATACTGAGTAGATGTGTGTCTTGAGTCCTGGATTCTGACAAGAGAAGGAGGAGAAGTGGTTGCAGCATTACTATCCCTCCCAATGGGTGAATTCTCACTTTTCCCCTTTCTCTGGTGAGTGTACACTCCCTATGGAAAAAAAAAAAAAACTTAAAAAAAATCCACAAAGCACCTGAAAACACATTTCACTGAAGAAAAAATAAAGATGGCCAACATATATGTGAACAGATGCTAAACATCATTGTTATCAGGGAAATGCAACTAAAACTGCAATACGATGTGATTTCAATTCTGTTAGGATGGCTGTTATCAAAAAGAAAAGAGATAACAAGGGCTGGCAAGGATGTGGATAAAAGGGAGCCCTTGCACACTGCTGGTGGGATCATCAATTGGTGTAGCCATGTGAAAAATAATGTGGCAGTTCCTCAAAATATCAAAACTAGAGCAACTGTGTGATCCAGCAACCCCTCCACTGGGTATGCGCCCGTAGTTGTATATACCCAAAGGAAGTGATATTAGCTCATTGTAGAGTTTTCTGCACTCCCATGTTCATTGGATCTTTTTAACAATAGCCAAGATAGGGAAACAACCCAACTATCCAGCAGGTAATGAAAGGATACAGAAATTGTGGCATAAACACACACACACACACACACACACACACACACACACAAACACAGCGGGAAGTCACTTAACCTTAAAGAAGGAGAAATCGCCATTTCCAACAACATAGATAAACCAGGGAAACATGCAAGTGAGATAAACCAGACACAGAAAGGAAAATCCTGTATGATCTTACTTCTATGCATCATTAGTAGGGATAGAGCCCCATCTTGAACACACAGGAACAGAGAGCAGAAAGGTGGTTACCAGGACTGTAGGGTGGGAGTCACCAAAGCATACAAAGTTACAGATCTGGAGGATGAATACGTGTGCAGATGCAATGTTCAACACGAGGACTGTATTTACAATACTGTATTGAAAGTGGGAGACTTGCCAAGAGTGGATTTTAAATTCCTTTATTTCCCCACCACACACATTCAGCATGATTGTGACATGATGGAAATGCTAATGTGCTTGACTGTGGAAATTTCTCCATGAATAAGTGTATGAAAACATCATGTTGTATACACTAAATCTACACAATATAAAAGTTTAATTAAAAACATATATTTTTAAGAATTACTTTATTGCACTTACAATCATCATTATTTGTTTAATTTGGCAAAAACAGACAGAGAGGAAGAAAAGGAAAGTGGAAAGTAAGCCAACAGGTCCAGGACTTGAAGTCAGTTTGTTGTGTGGCGGTCCAGCATCTTAACCATCATGCCACCTACCTGCTCCCAAAAACATGTTTATTTCAATATGAGATCTCCTAGAACAGGACTTCATCCCTAGCACAGATCATCATGTCTACATTGGCTGTATAATTTCCAAGGCTGTATAGTCTACCAAAACCAAGCTCGGACTCCATTGACTTGACACTTTAAAAAAAAAAAAAAGAATCACAATATTTAATTTTATTTATCTGTTCATTTTATTTCAATTAGACCAGAGAGAGACACACAGAGAAAGTGAAAAAGCAAGCTACCAGGTCTGGAACTCGAACCATGGTCAGCCATGTGAAAGTGTTCAGCACTTAAAACCACACCACCTGCTGGTTTCCATGATTTGAGACTTTTTAAAAAATGGCCGTAAGGCCAGCAGGTGGTGAGGTGGGTAAGGTTTTGGACTATCCAGGGTTAATTGCAGTTTGAGTTCTGGACCTGGCAGCTTGCTTTTTTCCTCCTTTCTATTCATCTCTGGTGTGCACATGCCCTATAGCAAAGTACAGACAAACAAAATCAATGAATTAATTTAAATTAATAATTCTTTAAATAAATTAAAAAATAGAGGCCAGCAGGTAGTTTAGTAATAACGGTGCTAGATTTAGTGGCACACCATGATTCCAGTCCTGCAGTGTGAACTCATACCAAGCATGTGTGCATGTGTGCCCAAAAATCCAGACAGGAGAATGGAGGATAGATTGTGGCATGGCCATCTTCCCTGGGGGGTGATTTCTTGGCTTCTTCTTCTCTCCTGTCTCTCAGAGAAGTACATGCCACATTGCAAAAGGTCTCAATAAAATAAAATGAAGATGAAAATAGCCTCTAGAGGTCTGTCTCTTTAGTGCACACTGTTGTCTCCCAGTTCATTATAGATTGCTATTCCTGTTTTATAAAGGTCTCATAAAATTTCTTAGATGAGTACAGAAGTGACCAAAGCAAATGGGAACAAAGGCAAGGGGCCAGTCCAAGATTGCAATTGTGAGTCTGGCCATGAACTTCAAACCAAGGGGTGGATGGATGTTGGCTGAGCATGCTGTTGGACAGAGAAACAAGATCCGCAAAGAGGTGATGGTGGTGGTGTGCTGAGGTGAGCGTGATGGGGACAATAGTCAAAGTGGTGAGGGTAGGAATGGTGGTGCCACGTGAAAGGAGTATATACAGAAAAATGCTTCATGAATCTCACATAGACATCTTCCAACTGGATGAGGAATGCAGTGTCCTTATCTAAGTTTCCCTGATGAACGAAGCCCTGGACAATGGGCTTGTTATGAACGTGAATAAAGCAGTGGTTAGCGAGGCAGAGGTGAGT
>NW_006199395.1:0-2366 GCF_000334495.1 Tupaia belangeri chinensis
GCTTGGCCTTTTGGTGTGAAGCATGACCTGCTGGAGTGAAGCTTGCCCTGCTGTTATGAGGCTTGGCCTTTTGGTGTGAAGCATGACCTGCAGGAGTGAAGCTTGCCCTGCTGTTGTGGTTGCATGAGGCTTGTCCTGCTGGCATGTGGTTTACCCTGGTGGCGTAAGTCTTGTCCTGCTGCTGTGAGGCTTGGCCTACTACTTTGAGGCTTGCCCTTCTGGTGTGATGCTTGGCCTGCTGGTGTGAGGATTGCCCTTGTAGTTTGAGACTTGGCCTGCTTGCTTGAGGATTATCCTAGTGGCATGAGGCCTGGCCTGATGGTGTGAGGCCTTGCCTGGTGGTGTGAGGCCTGGACTAGTAGAGCGAGGATTAGCCTGCTGGCGTGAGGTTTGGTCTGCTGGCGTGAGGCTTGTCCTGGTGGTTTGAGGCTTGTCCTGGTGGTTTGAGGCTTGTGCTGGTGGTGTGAGTCTTATACTAGTGGAATGAGGTTGAGCCTGCTGTCCTGAGGCTTAGCCTGATGGTGTGTGGCTTGGCCTGCTGATGTGAGGCTTGGCCTGCTGGTATGAGTCTTGGCCTTTTGGTTTGAGTCTTGTTCTATTCTTGTGAAGCTTGGTCTATTGGTGTGAGGCTTATACTGGTGGAGTGAGTCTTGGCCTGCTGTTTTGAGGCTTGGCCTGCTGGTATGATCCTTGGCCTGGAGGTGTGAAGGTTGACCTGGTTGTGTGAGGCTTGGCCTCCTAGTGTGAGGCTTAGGCTGCTGGTGTGAAGCTTGTGCTGCTGGTATTAGGCTTAGCGTGGTGGTGTTAGGCGTGGTCTGGTGGAGTGAGGCTTGGGATAGTGGAGTTATGCTTGGTCTGCTGCTGTGAGTCTTGGACTGCTTGTGTAAGGCTTGGCCTCCTGGTATGAGGCTTGGCCTGGTGATTTGAGGATTGGTCTGTTGGATTCAATATTGGTCTGCTGGCTTCAGGCTTAGACTGGTAACATGAGGCTTGTCCTAATGCTGTCAGTCTTGGCCTGCAGGTGTGAGGCTTGGCCTGCTGGTTTGACACTTAGCCTGCTGATGCGAGGCTTGGCCTGGTTGTGTGAGGCTTGGACTGGTGGTGCAAGGCTTCACCTGCTTGATTGAGGCTTAGCCACTTTGTGTGAGGCTTAGCCTCCTGGTATGAGGCTTATCCTTTTTGTGTGAAGCTTGGCCAGCTGGCTTGAGGCTTGGCCTGATGGCATGAGGCTTGGCCTTGTGGAGTGAGGCTTAGCCTCCTGTTGTGAGGGCTGGCCTCCTGTTGTGAGGCTTGGCCTGGTGGAGTGAGGCTTAGCCTGGTGGTGTGAGGCTTGGCCTGGTGGAGTGAGGCTTGGCCTGCTGTTGTGAGGCTTTTCATGATGGTGTGAGGCTTGGCCTGGTGGAGTGAGGCTTGGCCTCCTGTTAGGACTGGCCTCCCGGTGTGAGGCTTGGCCTGGTGGAGTGAGGCTTAGCTTGGTAGAGTGAGGCTTGGCCTGGTGGAGTGAGGCTTAGCTTGGTAGAGTGAGGCTTGGCCTGGTGGAGTGAGGCTTAGCTTGGTAGAGTGAGGCTTGGCCTGGTGGAGTGAGGCTTAGCTTGGTAGAGTGAGGCTTGGCCTGGTGGAGTGAGGCTTGGCCTGCTGGAGTGAGGCTTGGCCTGCTGGAGTGAAGCTTGGCCTGCTTGTGTGAGGCTTGTCCTAGTGAAGTGAGGCTTGGCCTGCATTTGTGAGTTTTGGCCTGCTGATATCAGGCTTGGCCTCCTGGTGGGAGGCTTGGCCTTCTGGTGTGAGGCTTCGCCTGCTGGTTTGAGGCTTGGACTGGTGGCGTGAGGCTTGGCCTGCTGGTTAGAGGCTTGCCCTGCTGGTTTGAGGCATGGCATGGAAGTGTGAGGATCGTCCTAGTGGTGTGAGTCTTTGCCTGCTGGATTGACGGTTGGACACCTGGTATGAGTCTTAGCCAGCTTCTTTGAGGCTTGCCTTGGTAGTGTGAGGCTTGGCCTTATGGTGTGAGGCTTGGCTTGCTCGTATGAGGCTGGGTCTACTGGTATGAGGCTTTGCCTGGTGGTGTGAGGCTTGGCCTGATGAAGTGAGGCTTGGCCTGCTGGTTCAAGGCTTGGCAGCCTTGTATGAAGCTTGGCTCTCTGACGTGAGGCTTGGCCTGCTGGTGAGAGGCTTGTCCTCATGGACTGAAGCTTTGCCTCCTGGTGTGTAGCTTAGCCTTTTCATTTGTGGCTTGTGCTATTGGTGTGAGGCTTGACCTGGTGACGTGAGGCTTGGCCTGGTGGTGTAAGTATTATCCTGCTCATTTGAGTCTTAGCCTGGTGGTGTGAGGCAGGCTGGGTCTGGTGATGTGAGGCTTAGCCTTGTGGATG
>NW_006199396.1:0-526 GCF_000334495.1 Tupaia belangeri chinensis
AGGGATTGTGGTGTGACTACACCCCATTAGGGGCGCATTCTCCCTTTCTCTCTTTTTGTCTCTCTGACTCTCTCTGGAGATCACACATGCCCTTCAGCAATTAAAAAGAAGAAGAAGAGGAGGCGAAGGAAAAGATGAAGAAGAGAAAAGAGGAGGAGGAGGAGGAGAAGAAAGAAGAAGATAAGAAAAAGAAATGAGAGATAAAATTAAAAACTGGATGATCCTGAAGGAGATTATGACCATTGTTCAGGTGAAAGATAATGAAGGTCTGTACCAGAGTGGGGCAATAGAGGTGGAGGTAGAGAGGACGGGACAGATTTGGGATATATCTGAGACCTGGGCCAAGGAGTTCCACCTCTTTTTGTTGTTTCGCCTGCCTGTAACCAATATGTCTTATCTGAAATCTTGGTTGCCTATTTGTTTTTGTCCTCAACTAGGAAATAGGATTACTGAGGAGAGGGGTCCTCAGTAGAGTGGGGCAATAGAGGTGGAGGCAGAGAGGACGGGACAGATTTGGGATATATCT
>NW_006199397.1:0-442 GCF_000334495.1 Tupaia belangeri chinensis
CGTGCCCAAAATCCCGAGAGGAGAATGGAGGAGAAGGGATTGGGGTGTGGACATCTCCCTGAGGGTGATGTCTCACTTTCTGTCTCTGTCTCTCTAGTGAGCACATATTCCCCATAGCAGAAAGAACTCTCTCTAAAAAACAAAAAATTAAATAAAAAAATATAATCAGTATAAAAACCACTGTAAGTATGTGTTGGATGAACAAATATTAATATGCTTTTAGGTGCCTTCCCCTTGGAATCTTGCATTATTAGGACTGAGCGAATCTTCTGAGACTCTTTAGTCAACCGTTTGAGAGATGGTGACTGGTCCTGCTCTCACACCTAGGATTGGAAGTGCTGACCCTTGTCTCTACCCCTGTTATTATTATTATTTAATTTGACGAGAGTGAGACACACAGAAAGGGGGTGGGGGGGGGAGAGAAACTGAGAAAGCAAGCCTC
>NW_006199398.1:0-17274 GCF_000334495.1 Tupaia belangeri chinensis
GGTGGCTGCAGGGTAAGGCGCTGCGTCCTACACGGTGGACAGGCCGTTTGTCTCCTCGTTGGGTGCGTGTGCGCCTGCACACAGTCCCTGGAGGAGGCTGAGGAGAGATTGCAGCTTCAGTGTGTTTCTGATACTCATTAAAAATATTTTTTCAACTTGTTTGCTTTAGTTTACTTTGAACTTGGGACCCTTATTCTCCTTAACAGATTTCATTCCATGTGTTTGAAATTTTTGGAATTTTAACACATTTCCAACGGCAGAAACTGTGGAAGGAAATATTCCCCAAGAACGGCTGTCCCCGCCACTCCATCCGGCCTCACTGCCGGCTGCAGGCCGTCTGCTGATCCAGGGAGAGGGGGATTTACTCTGCTCTTACATAAATCTAACTTTTGTTTTGTTTTCTAGTCTGTGCTTATTTTTTATCTCATGGGTTTATATCGTTATTTATATGTTAAATTTCAAATACTTTAACCCTTACAAGATGTTATTCATTTAATGCATAACACATTAGACGACCACAACCATACAGGTGTTCTTTGTTTGTTTTATTTATTTTTTGCTTCTCCTTCATACATGCTTTTTTGAACTTTTATCTGGTATTATTTCCCATCTACTTGAAAATATATCGTATAGATATATCAAGATATACAGATACACAGTAAACTTAGCAAATATGATTGTTGTATAATACAATTTTTAACAAATGTTTATATGTAAAAAGTCAACCACAGAGAAGGAAAAGAGTATGTTTTCCACTGTGCATGCTCCTGTGTTTCCCTGCACAACCCAGCCCTCCGTCCCTTTTCCCAAGGACAAGTGAGCCTCCTGCCATCGCAGTTCAGTTTGCCTTTTCGAAATTGTATACAAGTGGAACTAAGTTGTGTATGCTCCTGTTGGTTTGCATCGTTCACTTAAACTAATGAGGCATATGCATATTTTGCATGTATGAGTAGATCACTTCTTAGTTTTCACAGAGTAATATTCACCTTCAGGTATGTTTTCTTTATTCATTCACTTATAAAGCACGTTTTTGTTTTTGTTTGTTTCTAGCAATTACAAAAACATTAGCTCTGAATATACATGAGTAACTCTTGGTGAGGACATAGCTTCCCCCCCCCAGGAGCCTCTGGGCCCCACTTTAAAACGAAGAAGCTCTTCGTTTTTTTGTTTTTTTGTGTTTTTTTTTTTTTCACTTCACAGTAATTACATTTTCTTTTTCTCATGAAGCATTCTGTTACCTTCTGACCCTGTAGCTACTGCCCCGAAACTGCTTCCTCTGTGATGTGGGAGACAGTCTGGAAGATGTCTTGGGCAAGAAAGGATCCCTAGGGGCACACTGGGGCACCCGAAATGCACGCGTGTGCAAGGGGACCTCCAGAGTGTGTGGGAAAGGGAAGTGAAGTGCGAGTGTACTGTGGTGCAAACACCTTTTAAATCCATACTCAGCGTCTTTGATAATACGCGGTTTTCATGAATATTTCTAAGACCCTGCATAGCTCCTCTTGGTGATGGTGATGGGGGTAGGAGGTTCTAGGTTCAAGTCTGGAGGCCTCCTTCCTGAGCACAACAGGCACACACGTACCCAGGATCCGATCGGGGCAGCTGGGGTGGGGGTGGGTCATGCGGTCACAACCCTGTTGGGGTGCTGTTTCTCTCTGTTTCTGTTGCTCGCAGAAGAAGTAAATAAACTTTTTTAAATGATGCTGTGTAGGACCAGCAGATGGTGGCGTAATGGGTACATCACTGGACTCCCATGTAGTCCACCGTGGTTCGAATCCCAGATCTGGTAGCTTAAACCTCATGCCAGGTGTGCTGGCATGTGTGCCCAAGATCCTGGGAGGAGAATGGAGGAGAAAGGATTGTGGCGTGGCCATCCCCCCGGGGGAGTGATTTCTTGTTTTCTGTCTGTAGGACCAGCAGATGGTGGCGTAATGGGTACATCACTGGACTCCCATGTAGTCCACCGTGGTTCGAATCCCAGATCTGGTAGCTTAAACCTCATGCCAGGTGTGCTGGCATGTGTGCCCAAGATCCTGGGAGGAGAATGGAGGAGAAAGGATTGTGGCGTGGCCATCCCCCCGGGGGAGTGATTTCTTGTTTTCTGTCTCTCTCTGTCTCTCTGGTGAGCACACGCAGCTTATAGAAAAAATCTCTTTAAAAAGAAAAAAAAAAAAACGATGCTGGGTTGCCTGTGAATCGTGATGAAGTAGAAAACAACACGAATTCGCATTCGCAGGTATCGGCCTTTCAGACTGAGTAGTGGTGGTAAGGTTATCTCAGTGTCTTTCTCCCCTTGAAGTGTGTGAATTAAAACTGAGTTCCATTTCCTACGGATATATCCCAGAATTCAAGTCTGCATGCACAAGGCAATAATCAGTGATAAAGACACATTTTCTTCTTCTTCTTTTTTTTTTTTTTTTTTTTTTTTTGGGGGGCCCTGTTTTTTTTTGAGGAGGTCCATGTGTTTGCAGAAAAAGCAAGAGAGAGAGAAAGTGAGAAAGCACCTCCCACATGGGATGGCCATGCTGCAGTCCCTTCTCCTCCATTTCCCCTTTCGGGGTTTTAGGCACACACATGCATATGTTGGGTGTGGTACATGTTTGAACCCATCTCCAGACCACAGAGGGTGGGGTTTAAAGTGTATGTGAACATTTTTAAATAACTTTTTTAACTTTACTAATACTTGGACAGTTCGTTTTAGAATCATTGCATCCACCCTCTTTCCTACACTGATAAGGAACGGTCACCAAAGACATTTTTAAAAGAGTCAGAAATCATATTTTTAGAGAAACAAGGATTTACTGATTGGTAAATTTATATTTTTAAGTGCCAAAATATTTCAAAAGTATTATAAAAACCTTAGTAGCCAAAACGATTTTGTTTATGACAATGTATATGTAAAATATACTTTAAAAATTTTAAAATTATCTGCAGTAAAGATACTGACTTAAATTTCCTGTATCAAAATGAAAATAGCTGAATAAGACAGGATCTGTTGGGTTACTGTCCGCAGATTTCTTATTTTAGACCTGAATGAAGGTTCCCAGTCATGACACTGTGTACAATCACGTGTAGGCTCTGCGTCACTGTACTCTGCTCCTGCCGTGCACTGCTGGTACGGTGGGGAACTTCACGGTGTTCATCACAGAAATTATAAGTCGGATCTACTTAACGTATCAGAGAATGCTGGTTTGGCCAGAGACACCCTACTCGTCTCATTACATGAACCTGTAGACATTAATTCCTGAAGAGGCAAAGGCTTTTGTCCTTTTCTCTAAGTAACAAAAATAAAATTATACTACTTGCAGACTATATCATAATTTAAAAGATTTTGAAAATGTTTTTGAATAGAACTTATAACTGAAGAAACTATCTTGATGAAAGAACTTGAACTAATTAATATTTTTCTATTTTTATCTGGTTTCTTAAGAATAATATTGACATTTATGCTATTCATGTAAGACCGAGCGTCTCTCGTTGCTATTATGAAGAGTATTGCATGTGTATTTTTCTCCCAGCATTACTAGAAAGGCAGAACCTATTATCTGCAAAGAACACAATTAGAGCCGGAGAGCAGAATGAGGCCAGAGTCACCCCAAAGGGAAAATCCCTTTCCTTTTTCTAAAATAAACATGGTCATCTAACCCTGCCTTCAGTGACAGCAGGGTCCACAGAGTTCAGCTGTACACAGCCTTAGAAAGAGACTGGAATCTAGAGAAAGGAATTCTAAGCCAACTACTATTCTTATAAAAATAAAAGAACAGGCATTAAAAGCAACTTACAGATTTTTGTTTATATTACAGCTTTAAGATATAAGCTCTAATCATTCTTCTTACTTGCCAAATAATGTCTGAGGAAGAATATTGCCTCAGACTAAGGAAATACCCCAAATTATCAACGGCCATTGTGTAATAATGTGTCCCGCCTTCATCACTCTAGGCAAGGACCAGCACCGACGTTATCTCCTCGTGGTACTCACAGCCTATATTCTGTTTCGTTGTTTTTCAGGAATGTAATGTTATTGGTTAAATTTTCTTTAAACTCTTTTTCCCCAGTGAATTCATGCAGTGGAGCCGTCAGCCTTCATTGGGTCACAAGGGAAATACGCTGAGAGCGTCCTGCTGCTGTCACGGCTGTCACAAAGCACCTATGGATGAGAAACGCTATGCTTTGTCCCAGGGAGAGGAAAGGCCTCAGGACCCCTGGGGAGGGCGCTGTGACTCCATTAGCCTGGAACCTCGGGGACCTGCCCTGGACCTGGGACATCCCCACTGCTCCCTGGGGACTCCCCAGGACAAGGTCAGGGTGCTTCCTCCTGGGACTGAGGAACTGGAACTACAGGAAGGTCGAAAGTGAGAGAATAGCATCTCAGTGGCTTCGCTAGCTACTCCTGCCCGTTCACCCTTCCAAATGGGGGTCAGGAAGGCCCTCCTGGCATTTTTGCTCCACGTAAATGCCCAGAAAATTACTCTCCAGCCCGTGAAATATAACCCAGATTAGCAGATACTGTCTTGATTTACAGTGCCAGTGCTATAAGGCAAAAGCGGCAGGACCGCTGAATGGGCACCACTCCACGGCGCTTGCTGAGTGTGTGTGGAGAACTAACGCTCCGCGGAGCAGGCACCGACAACGAAGCCCTTTCCTAAAAGCTACGTACAGGGGGAGGCTGAGCGTGCTCAGGGCATGGAAGAGTGCAGCCCTGGGATTTTGGAAAAATAAAATATCTGGATGACAGGATAAAATGCATCTAGGTGACATCCACGTAGGTGCAGTGACAAGATAGAGGGCATTGGGACAACATCCATGTAGGTGCAGTGACAGGGGACTTAGAAAGCACTTTAAAAAAAAAAAGAGAGAGATTTTTGCTATCAGGTGTGTGTGCTTGCCAGAGAGACAGAGAGAAGCAGAGGGACAGAAAGTGAGAATTCACCCCCAAGGGGGTTGGCCACGCCACAATCCCTTCTCCTTCATTCTCTTCTCAGGAACTTGGACATGCACACACACACGCCTAGCATGAGGTTTAAGCCACCGGGTCCAGGACTTGAACCACAGTGGACTACATGGGAGTCCTGCCATGTAACCATTACACCATCTGCTGGTCCCTAGAATCTACATATGTATGTATCTTATTTAAATTATTAATGAAAAATTGTTTTAATACATTGCTTTGTGAAAACTGATTAGCCCCTCTGTGAAATGAAATTTTAAAACCCCATCCTTGTGCATAAATGCCAAATGGATCAAACATTCTTGTGCTAAAGAAAGACATTGCCAACCAGTAGTCATGGACAGGCACTAGAAGACAGCAGGCTGTATTGGAGTATGTGGGAGCTTCGCTGCAGCCATGTGGGAGTTAGTGGCACATACTGACATGGGCCCCGGGAAGGCGGATTGCTAAGGACACCCAGTCCTCTCCCAAGGAAGTCTCAGTGACTCCAGTCAGAATCGCTAACCCACAGACATACAGGATCATATCATTTGAAAAATCAGCTTTATTGGGCCAGCGGGTGTTGCAGAGGTGAAGGTGCTGGATCCCACAGAGCCAGTTGCATGGTTCGAGTCCCAGACTCAGCCACTTGAAAAACACGCTGGGCATGTGTGCGTGCATACTCCAAGTCCTGAGAGGAGACTGGAGGAAAAGGAATTGCAGCATGGCCATGCCCTGGGGAGGGGGTGATTTCTCACTTTCCCTTTCTCCCTCTCTGGTGAGTGCATATAACCTATAGAAAAAAATCAACTTTACTGAGTTATAATTGACATATACTAAAATAAACCCATTAAACACAAGCAGCTCAAATTGTTTTGATGAATGGAGGTACACATGTAACTACCACTGGAATGAAACAAAAAATAACATTTCCATCTGCCGAGCGTGTTCCCTCACGCTCCACACTCAGGTCAGTTCTTCCCTTAGACTCAAGCAATCATGGTGCCCACTGTCACTCGGCGTGGTGCCTGTCACTTGGTGTGGCACCTACTGTCACTTACTGTGGCAGTGGTTTCTTCTAGATTCACAGAATCTGCGTTATGTTTGGCTTTTTTTATCTCCACCATGTTTAGAAATTCACAACTGTTGGTATCTGCATTTAAACCTGTTTCAGCTTATTGTTAAGTAGTTCATTTTTAAAATTTATTTATGTTCCATGAGGTAGAGACAGAGAGCACAAGAGAGTGACAGAGACAGTTTCCATGCGTGCATGGTGGCTTAATGGGTATTAGCCATGCGAAGTCGCCCGTGAGGGCTGGAGTCAGCTCGCCATGGGAGTCCCACCTCTCTCCTGGAGCATGGCTGTTCGAAAGAGAATTCTGTCCAGATTGCTTGGACGAGAGTTCCACTCTTCACATCCTTGCATTTAATTTAAACCATTCTAGAGGATGAGTAATGTGACAAATGTCTCCATTATTTGGTGACAAATGGTAGTGATCACCTTTTCATGTGTTCATAGGACATTCTTATTAAATTTTGGTAAAGTGTTCAAATCTGTGTGCAATTCTTATTGGGTTGTTTTCATGTTATGAGGCCATGGAGGTTCATGGTAATAGGTCACACACGAGTGTTCTCATGTGCATGATTAATAGCATCAGTTAGAAGTTGGAAGGCTACATATATTTTTTTCTCCAAGTTTTGGCTTGCTTTTTCAGTCCCTTAATATTTTTTTCTCAAGAGACAAAGGTTTTAATTTTTATAAGTCAACATTATCAATTGTAAGTTTCATATACTATTTGGGGCATGTGTCCTATGTAAGACATCTTTACTCTAAATTCATGAATGTTTTCTGTTTTCTTCTACAACTTTTCTAGTTTTATCTTTTACATTTAGGTCAAATACCATTGCTGGTGAATTTTTGTATGGCATGACATAATATTTTAATAATAATTTAATATCCTTTTTTAAGATAGATTTTTCCTGTAAGATGTGTGTGATAGCCAGAGAGACAGAGAGAGTCAGAGAGCAAGAAATCATCCCCCAGTGAGTGTGGTCACGCCTTAATCCTTTCTCCTCCTGAGAGAGGAGTCTCAGGATTTCGGGCACACATGCACACGTGCCCAACATGAGTTTCACCCCTCTGGGTCCAGGACTTGAACAGCAGTGAGCCATGTGGAAGCCCAGTGATGTAACCATTATGCCATCTGTTGGTCCCCAATATCCTTATTTTCTGAATATATTTTCTATATGATTCTAATAAAGATAATCCTACTTCTACTATGTTTTCATGGTCTCCTTTTTTTTGAAAATTGGCTGTGAATCTCTTGGGTCTATTTTTGGATGCACTATCTGATCCATTTAGCTTCTATTAATGAAAATCACTCTGTCTCGACTATCACAGCTTTCCAGTTAGTCTCACATCTTTGCTTTTTCAAAATTGCTTCATCTAATTCAAAGCTTTGGGTTTCAATTTAAATTTTAGAAACAACTTACCATTTTTTTACATGCACGTGTCTCCTGGGAGTCTGAGTCTTCTGGCCCAAGACCATGATAGAGCTCACCATTTACCCAGCTTTCTTTAATTGCTCCTGAGACTATTTTGGTGAAAAATGTTTGTTTTCCTAATTTTGACAAAGGGTGTATGCTCTTGCCAGAGAGAGACAAAGAAAGAAAGAATGCAAAAAAAAAAAAATAAAAAAAGAAAGAAAAAGAAACACAACAACAACCAAAAAAGCCCGCGTGGGTGTGGTCACGCAACAGTGCCTTCTACTCCATTCACCCTGTTTTCAGGATTTTGTGCCCGTACACACACGCCCAGCGTGCTTCCCAGGGCACAGGGTCCATGACACGCACCAGATGGTCAGCCACGGGATACTCAGCCACCTTGAGCACCAGGCCCTAATTTGTAAGGTTTTAAAACGTTGCTAGAGGGTGTGTGCTTGCTGGGGGGAGGGAGACGGGCAGTGAGGACGCGCGTCCATGGGGGACAGTGGGCAGGGCACAGCCCTTTCTCCACTTCTCCTGTCGGGATTTTGACCAGGCAGGAATGTGCCACCAGTTTTTTAAGCCACTGGGTTTAGGACGAGAACCATGTGATCTGGAGCTGTCAGTTGGTAAGTGGGCAGTGGTAGTGGCTGCCCATGGGTGCAGACCCTGAGCCCTGAGCACAGGCCCAGGTCTGGACCCTGGTCGACCTGCATGTGCTGGGCCCGCACTCCTGGCTGTCTGGAAGGCCAGCACTGGTTACAGCATGGTGTGAGCATCTCTCCTCCCTCCTCTCTGCCTCAGTAAGTAGATAAACCCTGACCATATCCAGTGAGCTGTCCCGTAAACAAATGGCACGCTCACCTATGTGGCCGGAACAGGAGAGTGGTTCAGTAGCCTCGGTTGGCAGAATACGTTGTAGACCGTGAATTCTGCCAACTCACTCTCACTGCAAGGCTGCTTCTAGCTTGAAATCTGCTCTTCTTTGCCTCCCTCCAGTGGCCACCCCCGCTGCAGCTTCCAGGCATCAGAGCAGCAGCCAGGCCCGCTGCCTCATCTGCACTGCTGTGTGGGAGGACTCACGTTTCCTTCAGAGAGGGGTCACTATTACCTATTTATTCTCAACAGAAACTACCAATATTCTGAGACAATTTAGGTCCATCTCTAACATGCTAAATAACAGCCAACTTAATTATAACCAGAAACCACGATTTCAAAAAATAAGTATAAAATGTTCTGTACATATTAAAAAAGAAGAATTTGTTGTCCACACACCTGTGGATCTGAATTAAAAGCGGAGTTACCCAGAGACAGGAAAATGGTCCTGTAGGGAAGACATGCAGGAGAAGGCAAAGACAGCGAACAGGAGACGTGAGGGCACGTGGGCAGGGCCGGTGACCGAATGCCAGCACACACAATTCAATTACGTCATAAAGATAAGATGAAATCAGAGGGTAGGCCACGTTCTACAGTTACAGCATCTCCGACAAGGTGGTGAGATGACCACTGGAGGAGACCAGGCCACCACGCGCCTCCCATTCTCAGGACGAGTGCACTGCTCAGGCTAAAATGGTGCAGGCCGCCCAGCTGGAAGCCAGGCTGTCACAAAGCATCTGCCTGAAGGATGGGGAGAGGGAGGGACTGAAACAGCCTAGAGACAGGACCTGGGGATGAAACAAATGCCAACTATTTCTCATTCTCAAGCTGTTATACTTTGAACTGATCTGTATTATTTTGATGTATTTATTCAAAGTGACATATTGACAACTTTACCACTAAGGAATAGACTTTGTTATTTATTAGAAATATGTTACAAAAATGGGGACCAACAGATGAGGCAATGGTGAGGTCACTGAACTTTCACGTGGTCAACCGTGGTTCAAGTCCTGGACCGTGTGCATGCCCAAAAGCCCCAGCGGAGGATGGAGCAGAAAAGATAGCAATGTGGCCATCCCCTGGGGGTGGTTTCTCGCTTTCTGTCTCTCTGGTGAGCACATATGCCTGATAACAAAAATCTACACAAAATAAAAGAAATAAAAAAGAAAGAAAGAAAAAGAAATATGTTACAAAAATGGAAAATAATCTGTTGATAAGGGAATGGTAATATTCATGACTGGATGGATATATCGTACACTGTATTCATGCTGGGCAAGTTCATTTTGTATGCTCGAAAGATCTACAGTGATTAAACATAAAAATGTAAGAAAACAAAAGAAAGAAAGAGAAGGAATGTTACTAAAGCAAGGCCAATCCTGTCCACCAGCTCAGCAACAAGCACTCTGAAACAGAACCAGGCCCAGGGGTGCGGCCGCTCAGGGCTGAGCATCGAGTCCCGGCCCAGGGCCTCGAAGAACGCGGCGGAGCCTGGTGTGTTGGTGCGTCCAGATCTCTTTGGGAAGCAGAAACAGAGGGAAAGGGATCCTGAGACCACGCCCCAAGTGGGGTGGGGTGCGTTCTATGTCTCTCTCTCTGTGATGAAAAATAAAGGAATAAGGGACCAGCAGTTAGCGCAATGGCTATGTCACTGGACTCCCACGTAGTTGACTGCGGTCCACGTCCCAGTCCCAGTGGCTTAAAACTCAAGCCGGGCGTGTGTGCGTGCGTGCCCAAGATCCCAAGAGAAGAATGGAGGAGAAGGGATTGCAGCGTGGCCTTCCCCCCTGGGGGGGGTGATTTCTCGCTTTCTGTCTCTCTGTCTCTCTCTGGCGAGCGCATGTGCCCTATGGTAAAAAAATGAAAGAAAAAAAAAACCTCTCTAAAAAATAAAAAAATAAAGGAATAAAATAATAATTTGATCCATGGAGGGAACAGAGGACACAGGCCAAGGCCCCTGCCTCGTTAAGAAATATGTCACCACGGGGTGTTTAATTGCTCCTCTGAGACCCCTCCAATGCAGCTACTAGCAAGCAGGTCCAAGATGCTGTCCCTTGGGGCCCTCAACCCAGAAACCGTGTTTCTGGCTGACCTGAAATGTAAAGGGACCAGTACTTAAATAAGCGTGGGAAAGGTCTTTCCACGGCAGCTGGCAAGGACTTCTGTCGTGATCCTGTTCCCCCCGTGATTTAAACTCAGCTGGCGTTTGAACATGACACTGCTCTGCCAAGAACCAAAGTGAGTATCTGTGGACAGAGCTGTCTACTGTCTGTATTTTTGTGAAATCGGGGCCTGAGTCGGGTGTTTGAACCAAGAAACATATTTAATTCTTCTATAACCACAGCCCGAGAAAAAGCCCACCCATGGGTTATAGTTTAATTCAAAACAGGAGAAGGTGGGACCAGCAGTTAGTGTAATGACTATGTCGCTGTACTCCCATGTAGTCAACCGCAGTTCAAGGCCTGGCCCCGGTGGCTTAAACTCACGCCAGGTGAGTGTGCGTGCATGCCCAAGATCCTGAGAGGAGAATGGAGAAGGGATTGCGGTGTGGACATCCCCTCTGGGAGGTGATTTCTCACTTTCTGTCTCTATGTCTCTCTCTCTGTCTTTCTAGTGAGCACATGTGCCCTATAGAAATAAACCTCTCCAGAAAAAGAAAAAGAAAAAAGAAACAAAAACAGGAGGAGACTATTTGATGATGCACGTTTTTCCTTAAAGTCTTTGTTTCATTATTTATTGGGAGAGATAGTGAGAGAGAGGTGGCCCTGACAGGGCCTCAGCCCACGGCAGGCACCCCGTCCCTGTCCCCCCGTCCCCGTCCCCAGGCACGCTGGGTGAGCTCGCCTTCCCGCAAGGCTCCAGTGCTTCTGGAGGGTCCTGCCCCGGCACACCTGGGCTGTCCTGACACCCCAGAACACGTTGCCGGCCAGGTTCCTCAGATGTCTTCTTCCGTGTCAGACACATTCAGACTGCAGTCCTGACAGGTCACTGCACTCATCTGGATATGCCGTCACCAATGCGACTCGAATGTTCAGTAGGTTTTGGGAAATTGTTTTAGAATGTCTGTTTTATTAGCATGAAGTTTTAATTAGCAAATTGGTTTAAAAATGAGCTGTGAAAATGTCTCACTGTATCTGGGTGCTCTGAGAGACCGTCCATGTGAGGGTTTCAGCTGCTTGGTCAACGTTCTCACTACATTTGAAAAAGCACGTGTGGCAGACCAGAGAGCAGGGGCTTCTAAGGCGAATCTGAAGATCCTCTCTCTCTCTGGTTTCAAGACAGCGCTTTGGGGTCTGCATGGCCTGGAGCAGCTTCGTGTGGGCCCAGCTGTCCCAGGTGCTGGGTCTGAGGGATCCCAGGACCTGGGCTTTGGGGCCAGAACTTGCCCGGGCAGAGGCTAGTCCCCACACACTCACGAGCCCCCGGTAAAGGAGCCCCGTTAAAGGAGCTACCCAGGGCAGGGCCTCCATCTGCAGAAGGCGTGGACTCTTCTTCCCCACCTGGTTCCTCATTACACTGCGGCGTTTACACACCAGCCTGGGCTGCTGCAGATGCTCTTAGCCCAGAGTGGAAGACCCAAAGTCTCCCTAGGGACGTCCTCCTCCCTGCCCTCCCTGTGCTGTGAGACTGGGGCCCTCCGCAGGCTACTCCCTCCCTCAGGACCTTTGACCAGAATTACTCAGCTAATCCCAGCAGAGCCTCCATTGTCACACCTCAATAGCAGGATGTCCCTCTGTGTGCAGAGCTGTAGCCCCTCCCAGAACCACCTGCCCACAGGGGTACACTGTCCCTCACCCTTAGTCTGCATGTCCTGAGTTTTCTCAGAATTCATTTCCTCTCTTCTCTTCCCTGTCCCTTCACATTCCTCAAAAAGTGCTTGCGTTTGAAGGCAATGCAACACTTGCATGGAGTAGAGTTCTTTTATGAGGAGAAATAAGGTTCTTATGGGGGAAGACATTCAGGAGAGTGGAAGAACAGGCAGTAGACTCCCACATGGTCGTCCACGGTTCAAGTCCCACACCTGATGGCTTGCTTTCTCACTTTCTCTTTCTCTGTCTGGTCAAATTGAAATAATAATAACGAATTAAATTAAATGAAGAATTCTTTTTTGTTAAATGTGAAAGTGCATGTAAAGAGACATTGACTGAATAAACGATAGCAACCGTGAGTGTTCAGGTTTGAGACACGACACCCGTGTATTTGGTGTGTGCCCCAGGCCTATCCACGACCACATGAAGTGTGCTTCGGCATGGGACAAGCTGTTTGGTCCCTCCGGTGACTTCCCCACGCTCTCATACATGTTGCTTTATTAACTCTGACATAGGTGATACACTTTTACATCATTGTAGTGTACTATAATACATAGGAATTGTTACAATTGTTACCTTTAAATATTTTTAAATAAAGCATCTTCATTGAAATTAGAATGAATAGTTGAATTTCCTTTTATGGTCCTAATCAAATCTTTGTATTCTTATAATTTCATTTGATCATTTCAAATTCATTTTTGAAAATGCTTTCTTCCATTAAATGATGAAACATTCCTCATGTGTAATGATAAAAATCTACATACTAAAACATACAAATATTCCAGGCGCTATGTTTGGAATTCTAAGTCGTAATTATTACCACCTTGTACTGACAGCCGGACTATCCCAGGCTGAGGCACGGTTCCATTCCATGTCAAACCCTCAGAGCCGCTCAGTGAGGCTTCTGCTGCTACCGAGAGACTTGAAGAAGGTACATTAGAAAGGACGAGGCACAGACAGAAAGTTCCAGGGTAAGCCTGAGCCACGTGGAGTACCATGGTTCTAAATAAATGTCTGTGAGTTTTCTTGCCTCAGAATTTTTATGAACGGAAAGCTTAAGTCAAATTAAACGTAACAGCTAAAGAGAGACCACAGATTCAGGCCGAGGAGTCGAAGAAAGGATGGCCAGGAGAGGATGGGCTGAGACCCGAGAAAACGGCTGCTCCGGGCAGGCCCTCTTCTCACGTCCTGTGGCTTTATGAGGTCCAGAGCAAAATCCAGACGAGCCTGACCTCGTCTACAGAGCCCAAGACCCTGGCCTGCCCTGTGTGCACCCGTGGGAGGGGCACACACCTGCTCTGTCCCTATCTGGTCTGCCTCTGGGAACCAGCAATGAGGACAGAGCCCCCAGGTCCTGGGGAAGCCACAGGGTGTCCCAGTGAAGGGAGGCCCGGAACCTCGGCTTCTCCCTGCTGTTCTTAGAGACGTGGAAAGTTCTTAGAGACGTGGAAAAGACGAGCGCTCTCCTACCTCCTTGTGAACTTAGCATTTTGTGAAACGTGGCTTACTATTCTGGGATTGGAATCTTTTCCCTATGCCCACCTCTACAGGGCCTGATCAGTGACAGATAAGTGGCATTGATAAATTGCATTATTTACAGCATTAATTAAAAATTGTCCTATGGAAAATCAAAGCTTTCTTTTCTTCAGCCATGAAGGTACAGCTTCTATTTCATCTACAGTTGTTGGGGAGATCGTTAGCCAAATAAGGTCTGATGTCTTGTAGATTAAACCCAAGAAACATTTCTGTTAGAACATCCACTAGGTGGCGCTCTGCTTCCCGTGCTGGACACTCCCAAAGGGCCTGCAGAGGTTCCAGTTGGACCTGGTGGCTTGCTTTCGCACTTTCCCCTTCTCTCTCACCCTGTCTCCTTCTGGTCAAATTAAGATAAATTAATGAATAAATAAAATTGAATAAATAAATAAAAACAAGTTTCTTAAACAATGAAAAAAGCTGAAAGTGCCACTTAACTTCCAGTGTCTGGCTTGTTCCTCTTGGCATAGTTTTTCTTCCCAGTCCTTCCATCTTGCCTCCAATGATGAAGCTTGATCCTTTTTTGCGTCTAAATAATACTCTTTTCTGTAAGATTCTGTGTTCTCTTTACCACAGTTTCATTATCTGTTCATCAGCTGATGAACACTTAGGTAGATTCCAAATCTTGGCTACTATTGTGTGTAGACTGAAATTATAGTAAAAAATAAATAAAATAGACGAAATAACCAAACTAGTACTTCCTATCATTAAAAACACATTTAACACTTAGTGTTTAGATGCTAGGTAGTATCATTTAAATACCAGATCTTGGGACCAGCAGTTAGCATAATGGCTATGTTGCTGGACTCCCATGTAGTCGACTGAGGTTCGTGTCCCGGACCCGGTGGCTTAAAACTCACGCCAGGCGCATGTGCGTGTGTGCCCAAGATCCCGAGAGGAGAATGGAGGAGAAGGGATTGCGGCGTGGCCATCCCCCCTGGAGGGTGATTTCTCGCTTTCTTTCTTTCTCTCTTTCTTTCTTTCTCTCTCTGTCTGGCTGGCAAGTGCATACACCCTATAGCAAAAACCTCTCCAAAAATAAATAAATAAATAAATAAATACCAGATCTTCATAATATTTGAATTAAATTTTAAATATCAACTATTTTCTCCATATTTTCCTGCTCAAAATTGTATTTCATTCACAATACAAATTCCTTCTCCTTTTTTATTACTCTTATTTCATTTAATCTTTTCATATATTTCCCGTACTTTTCTGTGCTTTGCCTTAAAACACATAACAGAGAAGTTGATAGCAATTTTTCTGGAGTGAAACAATCCTAATTCTTCTCATGAGACATGTTGTTTTCTGGCTACTGCTGTGTTCGGTAGCACTATGTGAGACAGTAAACAGGGACCGACTTGGCCGTGAGGACAGAATGGCATCTGGCAGAGGCCCTAACACGGACTGGAGCCCAGTGATGAGATCTGGTAACATGAGTGCTGAGACAGGGATTCTTAACGTAGATCATGGATCACATGAAAGTGAGACTTCTGTTTCTCAGTTGTCTTTGTTCTGATCTGAGAGCTCCCTGGTGCGTGAGCAGATTACACTTAGATTGCAGATTATCAGTTGAGGCTAGAGGGGCTGAAGGAGCAATCCCACCTATGTTCGTGGACCCACACTCAGAATTAATTTTTACGTAAGCCTCTCCAGATATCAGAGACAAAATATGATCTCAGAAAAGTTAAAGAATGATAAATATGAAATTGCGTGTAAAGACACGTGTACTTCCAGCAATGTACTGACGTCACTGGACCAGAACAGGCCGAAAGCAGGCTGTGCGTAGTAACCACCTGAACAGTCAAAGCAAACCCATCCCAGTGTAAGAAGACCAGTCGGGTGTTCAGATCTTTGCGGAAAATCAGGAGCAGTCTTCCCCAGGCCCTGGTAACTGCTGAGAACGTTTTAGCTGACTCTTCGTCATGTGCTAAGAAACATTGGTTCTGAATATAGAATACCTAATTTATCTTAATTTATCTACTTTTTAGATGTATGGTATCTGAAACTTATGGTGTTCAAACAGCCCATTTGCAGCGATAATTAAATGAAGACACAAAAAGATCATATAATTTTTAATCCAATATTGTTTTTTAAAGGAATATTTCATTTACTTTTATTTATTATTATAATTATTTAATTTGACCAGAGTGAGAGAGAGAGAGAGGAAGCAACATAACCAGGTCTGGGACTGGAAACACATTACGCTATGGGGGAGTTTAGCGTCTTAACCACCATGCCAACTGCTGGACCCAAATTCAATATTCTTACCATATATGAAAACAAGCAAATAATTATTTCACTCTATTTTAGCAAAGTACTCATCAAATTATAGAAAAATGTAAGCGCAGTCATTGACTAAAATGTTGTGTATCTGTACTACGATATATCAGTCAGTGAATACACAGCTCCGCAATGTTAGTGTGGGCATCTCCCCCTTGAAATGCTTCCGCTACATTTAGTCCTGTCAGCTTCTATTGTCCCAAATATTATTAGTCAGATATGGCTCAATGAAGACACCCGAAAATACCATGCAATTAACTGAGTGATTAAGATTTCTAATTATTCATATCTATTTCCATTGGATATGTGTGTGCATGTAGAGAGAGAAGGAACCTATACCCAGGCAATTTTCAAGTCAAGAGATAATATTAACATATTGACGGAATTCCTTTTGCCTATACTTTCCTTCCTGATCTCTGGCGTAGTTTCCCCGTGATGGCTGTGGAAGAACACCAGCCTGAGAATGGGATCGTTCTGGACAGAGGATACTGCCTGGAAGAAAGAACTCCATCCTGAGGGATCCATGCCGTGAAGCGGTATAAAAGCAATAATGACGTCCCCGAGTACACACACACACACACACACACACACACGCGCGCACACACTCCGTGCTGTCTCTTATCCGCACACAGATCCATTTAACTCTCAGCTGTTCATTCTGCCCAGGCCCGCCATTCAGTCCCTAAGCAGAATGAACCACAGCGTGGTGACCGAGTTCATAATTCTGGGCCTGGCCAAAACACCTGAACTCCGGGGGCTGCTCTTCCTGATCTTCCTCTTGGTCTACCTTGTGGCTTTCCTTGGCAACATGCTCATTGTCGTCGCCATCGCCTGCAACACCACCCTGCACACCCCCATGTACGTCCTCCTCCTGGCACTCGCCATCGTTGACATCATCTGCACAACGAGCATCATGCCCAAGATGCTGGGGACCATGCTGGCCTCCGGCAAGACCATCTCCTACGGGGGCTGCATGTCTCAGCTCTTCTTCTTCACGTGGTCCCTGGGGGCCGAGATGGTTCTCTTCACTGCCATGGCCTATGACCGCTACGTGGCCATCTGCTTTCCCCTCCGGTACAGCACTATCATGAGCCACTGCACGTGCGTGGCCTTGCTCGGCACCGTCATGGCCATCGCAGTAACCAACTCCTGGGTGCACACAGGTCTCATCCTGAGGCTGACTTTCTGTGGCCCAAACACCATCGACCACTTCTTCTGCGAGATCCCGCCGCTGCTGGCTCTGTCCTGCAGCCCCGTGAGGGTCAATGAAGTGATGGTGTACGTCGCGGATATCACCCTGGCCGTGGGGGACTTCGCGCTCACCTGCATCTCCTACGGCTTCATCGTCGCCGCCCTTCCCCGCCT